>NC_092559.1:26022602-26152324 GCF_037038585.1 Patagioenas fasciata
TTCTGGTCTCAAAATTACTAGATAAAAATATAAGCAATTACTCTAATGCGTAAGGATGCATCCTAAGGGAGAGCAAGGTGGAATTTTAGCAGTGGAACCGGTTCCCATTTTGTAATTATCTCCCCAAACAAAATTATTTTGGTACCAAACATAAATATGCAAATTAAAATACTGAGCTCAGATATGAAAATCAAAGACCAAGTTCAAATATGCAGATAGATCACAGTTACACTTATTCGAGACAATATTTCAGTTTTTGCATAGTACCTTTGGACTGGTTACTGCTCAGCCAGGCAGAGGTACCGCTGGGTATCCCTGAAAAAACAGGTCAGTGCCTGCTGGAGCCCCATCGGCACCTGCCCCCCCGCCCCCGCAGCAAGCTGGACTGGGCAAGGCTTTTAATAGTGTCTCATCTGGGGTGCTACAACTGTTATCCCAAAACCAGGATTCTTTACATGATGTGCATACAAAAGAGCCAAATACAGCACATCAAGATGAGACACAGCCTATCACAGAGTTGCACAAGTCTGGATATTGGAATAAAGCTAGAATGCTAGAAAGAAAAGTAACAGCTACTACACACAAAATTTTACCATCACATTCACACAGTAAAGAACTAAATTACTCATGATCTTCTGTAATATCACAAAATGCACATTTTGAGTCCATGAATTCTCATGGACTATAAACTTACTGTACCATGTAACAGACAAAGACCTATTAAACTGTAATATGCTTAAACAGATACCTACAAAGAAAACAGGTTAATAAGGAAAGCATCTTGCAGACTTCAAGTTTTCTGACCTGTGCGTTGTCAGTTAATTCTCAGCTTGTTCAAGTTCAAACCGTTCTGCCTGTAAAACTGTCTGAAATGGTTTAATGATCTCTTGTAGAGATTTATTTTGTCCTGCTCTTCTCACCTTAAAAACAACATTAATTGCAACAAGGTGTTATACTTCAAGATTCTGTTCTCTGGACACTTTTCCCAATAATTTAACTTATACCACAGCCACCATTAATTACAATATTTCACAAGATCTTCCTTCCTCATATTTCCAAGTGCTTTCCTATGTTTTAAAACACCTCCCAATACCAATTTCTTAGGAACACGACTGAAAACAGTCATTCCTGACCCCATCTCGAAAGTAAAAACCATGAGAAGAGGGAGGGGGGGCGGGGAAAGCACAGGGCTGCTTGCAGCATGAGTGGGAAAAGTGGGGAGAAAGTTTTACGATGTACTTATACCACAAAGAAACAATTCTAACAACAATCAGTAAAACAATTAACTCACATTCCTGACAAACTGCTTGATTTTCAGAGAGGCAATACACAGAAGCACGTAATATGTACTGTAAAACTCGCAGATAACACCTTGATAGCAAACAGTAGCGTTCTCTATTGCTAATTTCAACACCAGCGCTTCCTTAGCTTCTAAGTTTTCAACTTGCTTATTGATGGCCTCTTGAAGATGGTCAATAAATTGCATGTAATTCTCATTGGGATCCTGATAACAGTTGTAAATTATTTGGCTGCTTTGTTGGTTTCAGGCACCTCTATCATAGCTTGATATGCAAGGTCTGTTGACTGCCTCAGGATTTCAGAAACTAATAGTGCCTGTAAATTGTGGTGTGTCAATTAGTGTCTGTTCCAAGAGTTGTGGAATACCCGCCCCTTTCAAGGAGTCCCCATCATTCCATCCTGAATGATCTATAGCAATTACATTGCATAGGTCAAATTTTGCTTGAGTCTTTCATGGTTTTTATCTGATCTCGGGGCAACATGTACACATACTGCTTTTCCTTTTAACGTTTCAAGAAAATGCTGCAAACCCTCATCTTCATCCAAGTCATCAAATAATGTGGACTTGAACAGTGCTGCAGAATCATTAGTAACAGAGGGGTTTGGAACAGTACACATTCTCACCAATACTTTCTAGCATCATAATTATTCGTATTACCTGAGTCCCCAGGAGCACCCCCTTTCCTGTCACAATCAGCATGACTGCATTGCCGACTGTTGGATTCACTCGCTATTAGCTGATCTAATTTGTCACACAGTTCTTTTGTGCATTTTTTATGCAGTGACTCCTGCTCTCTCATCGAAGTTGGAGGGTTACAAGGCAGTAAAGGCAGATACAAATTGGTAAAAGGACTGAGAGTACACTTGTTGACGACCTTAGCATTCTCAGCTTTCACAGGTTCTTTGGGCAAGTTGTCTGACTCCAGTCCTCTGGACTTGTTTTTCTCACCAGGGTTGAGCAATGGTACAGGAGGCCACCCGCTCGGCATTTTTCCTCCCCCCGCCCCAGACTGCTGAGCTATCGGGGGTGCCAAAGCTACAGCAGGGGATGGAATAGGGAGGGTATCAAAGACACGAACCGGGTAAACTTCATAGCGACTTTCAGGATACTTATCAGGCTGCAACGCTGCAAAAATTCTGGCAGCAGCAGACTGTTCAGCCTTAAGATCTTTTAAGGTGGTAATTATAAGCTTCCATGTAGTTGCTAATGATTTAGCTTCTTTATCTCCATTGCTGAATTTATCCCATAATTTCTGCCCTATATCGTCCCAAAGTTCAATTTAAGTTTTGAGTCACTAATGCTCATAACAGTCTTTTCAGGTTTTAATTGCTTCAGTGTAGTAATCATCAGTTTCCAGGAGGTTACAAGGCCGAGAATATCTTTTTCACTGCGACTAATTGCCTTCCACAACACAGTTCCCACTTTTTCCCAAGTCTCTGTTTGAAAAACTCCTAACAGATCAGCAGGAAACTCATTGCCTCTGCACCAGATTAATAGTCTTTTGAGGTTACTCTCCTCATACTTCACCCCTCTCTTAGAGAGAATATGGGGGGGAACCGCAGTATTTCTTCTTCTTTAAAAATATTCCACCCCATCTCCTCTCGCCCCCAGCTGTTCACCTCTTTGGGTGTCTGTTGCAACAATATCAGATCCTTTATCCCTCCTCTGTTGCTTCTGTAGCGATCAGTCAGGAGTCATGCAGCCCGCAGACTACTGTCTGCCGGTTGCTGAAATCTTAAGCTGTTTGTTGTAAAGTTCTGCTCATATTCCTCAAACTTGTATCTACTTAATGAAAACAAAAGAAGCTACAGACCATCATGGACACCTGCAAGATAAGGCCTGTTTTGCAGTTTTTGCTGGGAAGAAATAAGATTCATTCAGACAAAATAACACCTTCAAGGCTGACACGAAGCGGCTATGGACTAGAAACAACGTCTTCAGCTAAACAATACAAAAGCCTCTCTGAACTCCTTGAAAGGATCCAACAAGAAGCAAAAAGATCCCAGATTCAAATATTGCTATTGGAGTGAATCATGGTGTGAGGGGCAGGTAAATAGTCTGTAAGGGTATAATTACCCAGGGATTTCAATGCTTGTCTGGGACCTCTGCGAAGGCACCCAGCTCGAGCCAACCCTGCTGCTGTACTACTCCATTAAATTATTTATTTATGCAAACTTTGACGCCTGAGAGCTTGCTTCAAGTCACACTTTAAGTGATCTAAACACTGCTCTGTGGCAAACAGGACCCTACATCACTCATCCATGACACTACTAAGAAGAAAAGATTCTAATTGCATGGAAAATTACCTTAATTTCAGCTAACCCAGCACAATGGTCTTCACCATGGGCTGCAGGGGAATTTCTGCTCTGGCACCTGGGGCACCTCCCCCCCCTCCTTCTTCACTGACTGCAGGGTTGTTTTTCTCACATATTCTCACTCCTTTCTCCCAGCAGTTTTTACCCTTAAATGTTATCACAGAGGTGCTACCACCACTGCTGATCGACTCAGCTTTGGCCAGCAGAGGGTCCATCTTGGAGCTGGCTGGCACTGGCTGTGTCGAACATGAGGGAAGCTTCTGGTATCTTCTCACAGAAGCCACACCTACAGCCTCCTCACTAGTAAAACCTTGCCATGCAAACTCACTACACTCATTAGGAAAGAAAACAAACAGACATGTCAAACAAGGGCTCAATGCCCTTTGCATGGACTCCTCTAACGTGAACTCACTAATTCGTCACTTCATCAACTCACAAAGCTTCTAACTCACAAGTTCCTTAATCCCGAACTCACATCTCCTAACTTTGGTGCCCATAAGCACCCCAGGCAGGCACCCATGTGTGCAGGGAGAGGCACAAAGGGCTTCAAGTGGGTGCTGCCTGGGGGCTGCAGGGCTGCCAGAGGAAGAGGCTGTCGGATGGGGCAGGGATTTTGGGGTAGCAAGCACACAGTGCCCTGGGCAAGTGTCAGGGCTTGTCCACCATTCTCTTCCTCTTGCAGGGTGCCCCTACCTGCCCTTCCCCAGTCTTCCTCTCTCTCCTTTCCTGCTGGGCTCTGGGGCTGCTCTCAGGCCTTCCAGCTCCTGAGGAGTGCATAGACCAGAACCTGTCCAGTGTATGCCCCAACTGGCTGAGGTGTCTGGTGGTTCAGCTTTTGATCAAAAGCCACCCCTCCACTCTCATCCTCATCCCCACATCCTCATTCTCACCACTGCACCCTCATCCTGCACCCTCACCCCTGAATCCTCAGGACTCGTTCTCAACCTCACCCTCCCCAAACGCTTGCTGTGGCTGTCACCAGTAGCATGAGTGAGTCCCCACCTCAGCGCTTCCCTTGAAAACCACTTCTCCAAACGGTCTATGAAGTTAAAGCCTCGAGAGCCCAGTGGGAGCAGGAGGATGAGGCTGGGAACCCTGGCAGGGGAGTTCACAGGGGATGAAGGGCTACTGAGAATCATGGGATCTTGGCATGGGGTAATGCTCATATAGGGGATCAGTCAGCCACTCTCCGGATGGAGAAGGAGTGTCTGTTGCAGGGGTTCTTGCAGCAGCTCCAGCAGGGTCAGATGAGACTCCCCGAAACACTCCGTGTTCAGCTCTTGTCCGGCTGTTGGCCATGCTCCAGTGCAGGCATGATCCATCATTACTGCTTGTCTCAGCTACATGGGAAACAGAACTTACATGTCTTAACTTCATGCAGAAGACTGTCCTACATGACCAATTCTGCAATGACTGTTCCTAGCAACTGTTTACAAATGTCTCAACACTGAACATCTCAGTGCCCGGTGTCTCAGTGCTCAATATCTGTCTCAATCCAGCTGTTGTCTCACCTAAGCAGATGGAGCTGGAGAGTTCCCAGGTCACCCAGGGACTCCATGGCTGGTTGGCACCATCACACTGCATTGATGACAGAAGAATAAATCTGATTTTTCAAGGATGTAACTTCACTTATAAATGAAGTCACGTAGTTCCTGCCCCCTCTGCTATGTCTGCATGGTCATCACTCCCACCAGCCCCCTGGTCAGGACCACACACCCTGCTCTGCTCCTCTGCCTCTCTCCTTGGCCCAGCTCTGGCTGCAGCCTTGTCAAGCATGGACCATCATGCTGTGAGGATGGAGGAGCTCCTCAGCCAGGTCCCCAGACATTCCTGGGACTGACCGGGAGCCGGGACACCCTCCCACAAAGCCAGGCAGTAGCCATTTTGGCAGCAAGCTTCCACTCCTGAGGATAATGGGCAGGCTTAGCATCACTCTCCTCACCCTGACCACAGTCTCCCTCAGTGTTGCATTGCAACCATAGGTAAGCTTTGGTGCCAGGTCTGGGCTGACACATTGCATGGAGGCAGACAGCAGGGACGTAGCTCCCAGGGGTGCCTGCTCCTGCTGCCCTGCCTGCAGGACAGGTGCTTTTCCTTTCCCAGCCTTCCTGTGATGTCCCCAGAGCTCCACAGCCTTCCCTGTGGTGTCCTTGATGCTCCCCCATCACCAACCCCAGATTTGTATGGCTGGTGGCTCCTCCCAACTTCTGGATCTTGTCTGAGCAGGTTCTGCCCACGATGAGGTGAGGTAGAGCTGGATGCAGGCTCAGTTGGGCTCATCCCCCCATACCCTGCATATCCCATGCCCATCCAATGCTGCATCCCTAGTCCCAGTGAGGCAGGAAGCTAATGGATGATCACAAGTGGTGTTTCCCAGGGCTCAGTGTTGGGGCCAGTTCTGTTTATATCTTTATCAGTGATATGGACAACGGATTGAGTGCACCCTCAGTAAATTTGCAGATGACACCAAGTTGAGTGGGAGTGCTGAACTGGTTGAGGATAGGAAGGCTCTACAGAAGGATCTGGACCAGCTAGATCATTGGGCTGAGAGTGACTGTATGAGGTTCAACAAGGCCAAGTGCCGGGTCCTGCACTTGGGTCACAACAACCCCATACAATGCTACAGGTTTGAGGAAGAGTGTCTGGAAAGCTACCTGTCAGAAAAGGATCTGAGGGTGTTGATTGACAGCCAGCTGAACATGAACCAGCAGTGTGCTCAGGTGGCCAAAAAGACCAACAGCATCCTGGATTGTATCAGGTATAGTGCAGCTAGCAGGACTAGGGAAGTGATTGTCCCTCTGTATTCAGTGCTGGTGAGGCCCCACCTTGAATATTGTGTTCTATTTTGGGCCCCTCACTACAGGAAAGACATTGAGGTGCTAGAGAGAGTTCAGAGAAGGGCAATGAAGCTGGTGAGGGGTCTAGAGAAAATGTCTTATGAGGAGCGGCTGAGGGAACTGGGGCTGTTTAGTCTGGAGAAAAGGAGGCTGAGGGGAGACCTTATTGCTCTCTGCAACTATCTGAAAGGAGGTTGTAGCATGGAGGGTGTTGGTCTCTTCTCCCAAGTAGCAAGTGATAGGTTGAGAGGAAATGGCCTCAAGTTGTGCCAGGGGAGGTTCAGGTTGGATATTAGGAAAAATTTCTTTAAGAAAGGGGTTGTGAAGCACTGGAACAGGCTTCCGTTTAGCCAGCACTGCTGATAAATAATTGATAAACTGATAAATAATTATGCTATATCCTGGAACCTGTGCAATTAGTTGAGTCGTGTTTAACATATATCTTGAGATTGTTAGATAAAGTGTCCTTTAGTTGAACTTTGCTCATTATAAGCTCATTACAATACTAAAAATCACACCCCAAGGAGGAAAAACACAGACTGCTTTTCCCAACATACTCTTCATTCACATCACAGGGACTTTATCCCCCTCCACAGTGTGTGGAGGCTTCAACTGGGCAGGATCAGCTCGATTGGTAGATCCCTTGGTGTTAACCAACCAAGTGACTTTCGCCAAATTTGAATCCCAATTTCTAAAAGTTCCACCACCCATTGCTCTTAGTGTAGTTTTTAACAGTCCATTGTACTGTTTGATTTTTCCAGCAGCTGGTACATGGTAGGGGTTGTGATATATCCACTGAATGCCGTGCTCTTTGGCCCAAGTGTCTATGAGTTTGTTCCAGAAATGAGTTCTGTTGTCTGACTCAGTTCTCTTTGGGGTGCCATATTGCCATAGGACATGCTTTTCAAGGCCCAGGATGGTGTTCTGGGCAGTGGCATGGGGCACGGTGTATGTTTCCAGCCATCTAGTGGTTGCTTCCACCATCATAAGCACATAACGCTTGCCATGTCGGGTTTGTGGGAGTGTAATACAGTCAATCTGCCAGGCTGTGGCAGTTACACATTCCCCTGAGATTCAGAGCCTTCAATGGGGCAGCTGATGGCTCTTTTAGCACCTTTTGTGCCCCACTGTGCCTGCCTCCACATACACACCTAGGGTGGCACAAAGGTGCTGATAGTCACATCCTCCCCTACTCCGGGGCAGGGTGACTTCACTTCCACCAGCTGGTGGGACAGGAGGGGTGGGACTCTCTGTCAATTGACAGGCTCCTTAATGGGACCCTGAGTCAATTGACAGGGTTGTTAGCAGAGGAAGTGCCCAGAGTAGCTGCAAAGCTTCTGGACTATGTTGTAATGCCCACAGCCAGATCTGACCAGACTATAAAAATGGGGTTCCCACCAAAGGCCCCTTTTGGAGTGGTCTTCTCGGAGCAGTGGGTCTGTGAACTAGAGCCCTCTCCTTAGACTGGAACACTGTTTAAGGAGACTTCCCAGGACTGAGAGTACCTCACCTCATTGTTTGGGTGAGTGGTTATTTACTGGGTTTATCCTTGAATGAGTCTTTGCCTAACCAGGCAAGTGAGAGTCCTCACCTAGCCCAGGCAAGTGATTATTTCTTGTGGGTACTCTTGAGTCAGAGGGCTCTGGTTTTGTTTCTTGTGAGTGTGTGCATGCATGCTATGGATCCTCATTATTCTTATTTTGCTGTACCCCAATAATCTACTCAACTGATATCCGAACCTGTATTTTACGTTGTCGGAGTGCTAACTAATTGTATAAACCCTGTTTCTGGTTAGCTGATTGGTTGCACTTTTCCGGCTAGAATAAAGTCTGTTTTGGAACTTGTTCCCTGCCTAAAACTGATTTTGGGGTGCCTCTGTGACACAGGCTTCCCCATATTTATACTTCAGCCATTGCCCCCGAACCACATAGGCTTTAACTGCTTGGCTTGCTTGATTGTAGAGCATGTTTCACAATTGTGAATAATCTGCACAATAGTGTCCATGGTCATTCTACCCCTCAATCATGAGCCTACCTATATATTGTGTCTCTTCCCTGATGACCTGAGGCATCATGGGCCCACTGAGCTATGAATAATTAACCTTTGTGTTGCCAGTCCAGATCTACCTGAGACACCTTAATCTTGGCAACTCAATCCATCTGATGGTTGTTTTGATGTTGTTCAGTGAACCGACTTCTAGGCACATGGCTGTCTATGTGGTACACTTTTACAGGCAGGTTCTCTAGCCGGGCAGCAATATCTCACCACAATTCAGCAGCCCAGATGAGTTTGCCTCTGCGCTGTCAGTTGTTCCTCTTCCATTGCTGCAACCACCTCCACAGGACATTTGCCCCCATCCATGAATCAGCATAGAGATAAAGCACTGGCCACTTTACTCATTCAGCAATGCCCAAAGCCAGCTGTATTGCTTTTACCTCTGCAAACTGACTCGATTCACCTTGTCCCTTAGTGGCCTCTGCAACTTGCCGCATGAGACTCCACACAGCAGATTTCCACATCTGATGCTTTCCCACAATAAGACATGACCCATCAGTAAACAAGGCATAACGCTACTCATCCTCGAGTAGCTTATTATATGATGGGGCCTCTTCAGCACATGTCACCTTCCCTTCTGGCAATACTCCAAAATCCTTACCCTCTGGCCAGTCCATGATCACCTCTAAGATCCCCGGGTGATCAAGGTTCCCCATTTAAGCCCATTGCGTGATCAATGAAACTCACTTACTCCATGTGGCGTCAGTTGCATGATGAGTAGAGGAGACTTTTCCTGTGAACATCCAGCCCTATACTGGCAATCGAGGTGCCAGGAGGAGCTGTGCTTCAGTGCCAATCACTTCATAAGCAGCTCGAACCCCTTTGCATGCTGCTAACATCTCCTTTTCAGTTGGAGTGTAGCGGGCCTTGGAACCTCTGTATCCCTCCGACTCCAAAATCCCAGGGGTCAACCTCGAGTCTCCTCTGGTGCTTTCTGCCAAAGGCTCCAGGTGGGGCCATTCTCCCCAGCTGCAGTGTAGAGCACATTTTTAACATTTTGTCCTGCCCGAACTGGCCCAAGAGCCATGGCATGGGCTATCTCCCGCTTAATTTGTTCAAAGGTCTGCTGCTGCTTAGGGCCCTACTCAAAGCCATTCTTCTTCCAGGTTACCTGATAGAGAGGGCTTATGATCTGACTGTATTTTGGAATGTGCGTTTTCCAAAATCCCACAACCCCCATGAAAGTCTGTGTTTCCTTTTTACTAGTCGGTGCAGAAATAGAAGCTATTTTGTTGACCATATCCATTGGAATTTGATGACGTCCGTACTGCCATCTTACTCCTAAAAACTGGATCTCCCATGCAGGTCACTTGACCTTACTTTGTTTTATAGCAAAACCAGCTTGCAGGAGAATCTGAATTATCCTCTCACCTTTCTCAAAAACCTCTGCTGCTGTGTCACCCCACATGATGATGTCATCAATGTACTGCAGGTGTTCCGGAGCTTTGCCCTGCTCCAGTGCAGCCTGGATCAGTTCATGGCAAATGGTGAAGTTGTGCTTCCACCCCTGGGGCAGTCGAATCCAGGTGTACCGGATGCCTCTCCAGGTGAAGGCAAACTGTGGCCTGCACTCTGCTGCCAGAGGAATAGAGAAAAATGCATTAACAGTGTCAATTGTAGCATACCATTTGACTGCCTTCGACTCCATATTGTAGCTCTAGCATGTCCAGCACAGCAGCACTCAATGGTGGCATGACTTCATTCAGGCCACTATAGTCCACTGTTAGTCTCTACTCTCCACTGGGCTTCCTCACTGTCCATATGGGACTGTTAAAGGGTGAGTGAGTCTTACTGATCACTCTTTGGCTCTCCAGTTGACGAATCAGGTTATGGACAGGAATCAAAGAATCTCGGTCAGTGCTATATTGCTGCCAGTGCACTGTCATGGTAGCAATTGGCACCCGCTGGTCATCAACCTTCAGCAATCCTACAACAGAAGGGTCCTCTGAGAGAGGCCAGGCAAGGTAGACAGCTGTCTAATGTCCTCTGTCTCCACAGAGGCTATGCTAAAAACCCACCTGTACCCCTTCAGGTTCTTAAAATACACTCTTCTGAGGTAGTCTATACCAAGAATGCATGGAACATCTGGGCCAGTCACAATGGGGTGCTTTTGCCAGTCCTTTCCAGTCATGCTCACCTCAGCATCTCATACAGTTAGCTGTTGGTATCCCCCAGTCACCCCAGAAATGCTGATGGGTTCTATCCCTTCATAGTTTGATGGAATCAGAGTACATTGGGCCCCGGTGTCCACCAGAGCCCTGTACTCCTGTGGTTCTGATGTTCCAGGCCACTGAATCCACACAGTCCAATAAACTCTGTTATCACTCTCCTCCACTTGGCTGGAGGCCGCGTCCCCTAGTCCCAGTCATGGTACTCATTGCTTCCTCCTTGTAAGAATGAATCAGAAGTGCCTTTCAAGAGGGTCAGAGGCAAGGTCAGCTCTTCTAGTCTGTCTGGGGAACTGCCTGCTGGAAACTGGGGCAGCATTTTTCCTGGCGTAATGTCCTCTTGTGGTTGTCTCCCCTTTTAACTCATGTACCCATGCCTCTAGGACTGAGGTAGGTTGTCCATCCCACCTCCTCACGTCCTCTACGTTGTCGCGCAGTAAAAACCACAGGGTGCCCCATTTTGAATACCCTCTGTATTCTCTCTCTTAATTGGAGAAACGCTCATTCTGAGTAGCTGAAACCCAAGGCCATGCAGGTGGGGAGCGAAACTTGTCTTCAAAATGCTGGAACTCTTGGGACAATTTTTCAGCTAGCACATTGGGCAGTTTCTCCACAGACAAGATGGAAGCCTGTAGGGAGGAGGATAGACTTCCCTCATACTGCTGGAGCTGACCAGCCAACTGATACACCGTTTGTCCCTCGCCTTCTTTCCATGACATTACTGCCAATGAGCTGGCATGGGATGATGGTGTACTTCACAGAAACCTCCACCACATGGGTTGCATGCACTGGATCTCATCGGTATCAGTGAGTGGATCGTCATTATTGGTGTTATTATAAATCACCTCCAGAACAGCTAGCTCCCTCAGGTACTGGATACCTTTCTCCATGGTGGTCCACTTGCCTGGGTGACAGGTAACATCTTCCTTGAAGGGATACCTTTCCTTCACACCTGACAGAAGTCACCTCCAGAGGCTGAGGGTTTGTGTCTTCCTTCCAATCGCCTTGTCAATGCCCTAGACAGGGATCCTAATTGCTTAGCTTCCCTGCCTTCTAATTACATGCTACTTGCCCCATTATCCCTGCATCGGAGCAACCAAGCAACAACGTGTTCACCATCCCAGCAGTTGAAATCCTTTCACATATCTCGCAACTCACCCAGGGATAGCAATTGGGTGACTATCTCTGGTTCTGCCTCCTCCTCCTTTTCCTGTTCTTGTGATGGGCCTGGGTCATCAATTTCCCTCACTAAGCAAACTGATTTCTTTGTGTAGTTCTTCTTCTGGAGAGGACCAACAGGTTGGTTCTCTGATTCAGTTGCAGCACCTGCCACATGGGTCTGAGTAGCCACAGTGCCCGTTGCCTGGCTTTGAGTAGCCACAGTGCCTGTCACTGGCGTCTGAGCAGCCACAGCATCTGGCACAAGGGCAGGAGCAGACGCAGTGCCTGTGGGTTTGTTACCACCCCCTTTGCCCTGGGGGCACTGCATGATGTTGAGCAGTGTTTAATAGATAATGGCCAGGGCCCAATACAGCACAGTAAGTTGTGCCTCTTTAGAATAACTAGAGCATCTCCCTTTTACATATTCTGTCACCTCACCAAGGTCCTGCAGTTGTTCAGGAGTGAAACTCCAGACTGTCAAAGGTGAGAAATTCTCCAGATATCTGCCCATGTTTTCCCACACACCATTCCACCCATGCTCATCCGCCCTTGGGGCAAATCTATGGGTGATATTCCCAGTATATCCTTTTGTAACCCTGTATATGACCTGGCACACATTCAGAAGACATTACAGGAAGATCAGGCTATCTTGAGTATCCCCAGGGTGTCCAAAATCCTCAGAAACTGTTGGACCCAAGCTGGAGGAGAAAAAAGAAGTGAAGAGATGAGGGAAGATTTCACCTCCCTCCGTCTTCTCCATAGACTGGGTGCAATTACTAATCAATTCTGAGAGGTGGCACCTGAGATATGGAAAAATCAAAAATATCTTATAAAAATACCAATATAGCTGTGTAAGGAAGGAAATCACAATCTCATAGGTTGATATCATACAGGACAGCGTTATGATAAACCAAATCCTTTTGTCAGATGTTACCAACAGCACTCCAGGGAACATACGGGGCATGTAGGAATTCAAGTGGCACAGCCACGTGGACAAACAAAGAAACATCATGACCACTTAACTAATAGTGTGAGCTCTAACACACTCCAGTCAGCTCTGTGTTTTTTGGGTTTTTTTGGTGTTTTTTTGTTTGTTGTAGGAAACAATTATTTTGCAAATATAATAGGCTCAGGCAGGATCTCTCAGCAAAGCAATCTTTTTAATAACGATATTGCAAGACGGGATGTTCTACCTGAAGGTAGGCACACATAATAGGGCAAAAAACCCCTGCTTATATCCCCCCAAAATCCCAACCACAATTTCCCTCCCCTGTTCCCCATTGGTTGGGTACTTCATTGTTTACAGACTACCCCGAGGCTTGCCTCAGTTTACATACAATACCCTTCCCCCTAAATTAACTTGTAAATACAGGTATCAGTATGTATACAGGTATCAGTATATATTCCGGGAAGAGACTGTGTTTTACATTAAGGATTCATAGTCTGATGTCTCTCGGTCCTTCTCCCCTGCTGGGGTCAGGTGCCAGGTCCTCAGTTATGTAAAAACAACAGTTCTTCATTAAATGTTCCTTACATTTGTTTTTGGATTTTTTTGTTTTGGTTTGGTTTTGTTGTTTTTTGGGTTTTTTTAATCCCAAACTTTTTTATTCTTTCTCCTGCCTGGCTCGCCAAAAAGGACTGTTGTAGGTTAGCCCCACCTCCCCCTCAGCCGGCAGCTGCTAAAACTACGTGCCACTTCCTCCCCCGCCTCCAGTGGGATGGAGAGGAGAATTAAAAGGAAAAAAAAAAATTAAAAAAAGGCAAAAACTCATGGGTTAGGATAAAAAACAATTTAATGGGGCAGCAAGGAGAAAACAAGGGAGGACAAACAAACAGTAACAGCAGTGACAAAGGAACCTACAAAGACGGTGGGCACACAGTGCTGCGTGACCACCCTCCCCCACTGTATACGCCTTTCCCACCTGGCTGCTCACCACTGTAACAGTCAGCGCTGAAACCACCACTGCTTTCCCCCTCCCTTGTCCCCAATCCCCATTTGCATCCTGAATACCAAGAGAGAGACACGTGGTCCCCGCTGGAACTACGTGATCCCTGCTGGAGCTCTGCCACTCCCTGGCTCACCCCCTCCCCGAAACAGAACCCCCCCAAGAGACAGAGACCGGATATGGTATAGAATACCCAGATATCCTGGCAGCGTGGAAATTAACTCCATCCTGACTGACCCTGCACAAAAGGTAATATCATTGTAAGTTTTGCTGCTAAAGTCTTGTTAAATTTTGTGATATAATAATATACTTTTGCCAAGTCACTAATCACTGTAATTTGAATCCTACCATGGGTCATGTCCGCAGGTCATCTCATAGGAACTCTGCTTCCCCCAGAGGGTGGGCAGAAATGTCTTCACATGCAAATGCACCCTGAAAGATTCTGCCGATCTAGTCTCCATCCTGTGAGGATGCAGCTTTGCCCACCTTGTAATGGTGTGCTTTGTCTGCAAGCTGCCCCAGCAAGGCAAGCAAAATCACCCACTCACATAAAAAAAAAAAAAAAATCATGTCAGCTGTGGTTGTCTTTTTTAAAAAACTGCTCTCACTCCCCCTCTGCAGCAGCTTCTATCCCCACAGGTCCCCCTGCAGAGAGGAGGACTCATTGCTATCTACTGACCACAACTTCCCTTCCCCAGGGACATGTGGATACCCCCCCAATTACCCTCGTTCAGCTCCCTGGGCTCACTTCCCACTTTATCCTAATCCAAACTTCCATCCTGTACCATTGCTCCACACCTGCCCACCGGTGGCAGAGGTGACATCGGCATCCCAAATCCAGCTTCCTGCCCTGTGGTGCCTTCATACCCATCCCCACCAGATGCCTTTCCAGCCCCAGGACTCCCTGTAGAGTTAGGTGATGGAGGCAATGGCATCGATAGATGTGAGATGTTGGTAAAGCACTTCCTTCGTGCTGTACAACATGCTAAGTAAAACATGCAGTCAAAGCCCCCATCCCATCCATTCCATCTCTCTGGGTTACAATCAGGGATTCTATGCTTCTCTGCCACTGCATTTTGGCAGTGCTTCTCAATCTGCTTCTGTGGACATCTGTCAAGCTTGTGCTTTTGACACAAGGTTTTTGGCAGGTCCATGGGTGAACCCAAAGCCTCTTGCAGAAGCATTATAAATATAACCCAGCACCAGGGGTGCCAACACACAAGCCATACAGTCTATCCAGCCTGGCCCAGCCTCAGTGAGGCCAGTGCATGCCACCATGTGTGACATGGAACAGTGTCTGCCACATCCCTGGCACCTCAAACAGGGCAGATTGTCCCTGCCAAACAGTGCAGAAAGGCAGGGGCTGGTGTTAGGCCAAAAGGATGGAGCATGACATCCAGGGCAAGGGCAAGAGAGCCCTAAGGGCAGAATTCTCAGGTCACTGTGAAAAGCTTGTGAGTTTGGGACTGTGTAAAAGGCAACAAGGAGAAGTAATGTGTTACAAGAGGAGTGGTTTCTGCTCACCCCAGCCTTCAGGGCCACCTGGACTGGAGGGAGAGGCACTGAGCAGCAGCAGCAGTGGGGCCCTGGGGTGTGCTGGGGCTCATTACAGGTGCTGAGTGGCACGGGCAGTGGTACTTAACACCCTGATGTGGGGCTCCACCACACTTAGTACACAGACCACAGCCTTGGTGCCATCCAGTGCCCCAGACACTGACATCCCAGAGATGGCATGTATTTAGGCACTTGAATTCCACCTGAATTTTCAGTAGCCCACAGCCCCATGCCTGCTCTAGGCACTGCAGGGAGCAGAACAACAGCTCAGGCACACAGTGACAGTGCACTCCCTGTTGTGTACATCCAAAGCCCCCAAGAGCAGTGATGCAAACACAAGGAAGGCTAGTGTAACGTGCGGAAACAACTTTACGACCTATAAGGCCATAAAACTTTACAACCTGCAGGGTTATAAAGATGGTATGTTTATTCAGCACCGGGCACAAGAGGAATATTTCCTCTAATCTCGCGTGCCTTCTAACAATATGAGGTGTGTTTAAATACAGCAAGGCATTACATATTCATGGTAACCCCAGGAACGCCTATACATATTGTCACGGAGGCACCCCAAGATTAGTTTAAGGGACAACAGGGTCCAAAACACTTTTATTAAACTGGTCAGAAACAGGGTTTTAGCACTCCAAAAGCTGACAGGCAAATTCACTAAAAGAGAAACTTGTTTTTAACAAAACCAGGACATTCCACCCCTTATACCATGCCATTCACGACATACTTAGACCTTTTCAATACAATATAATTAATCACTACTACTATATATACACACACATGTACATATATACACAGAAGTAATCCATCATTCTCTTAGTCTGTGGACCATCCTCTGAAAAGTTCATTAAGTTTATTTATCACAACAGTCTCCCAGGGCAGGAAAAATGGTACATCTAGTGCATCTCATGACCACTGCTTGTGGGTCAAAGACATCAACTTTGAAAAACTTGTCAGGCGCCACTCGAAGAAACTAGCTCTGGTGTCATCACCACTGTCTTGATCTGAAAGACACTTATTAAACACTGTTAGTAGGGCAATTCACATCATGCAGTCCAGTATTGAATATTTTCACCTAAAATCAAATCCCCTTGAGGAACTTCTCCATCCTTAAGCATCACTCACCAGATGCTGCCAGGTCCCTGGGCAAAAACAGTCCCACAAATGGGCTTGCCTTTGTCTGAGGCAGGAGTAAACCAGACTGCCTTTCCTAACATATTTTTAATGTGTACTACAGGGTCTTTATCTCCTTCTACAGTACATAGAATTTCTGATTGAGCAGGTCCAGCTCGATTAGTTGATCCTCTAGTGTTGACCAACCAAGTAACTTTTGCTAAATGTGAATCCCAGTTTTTAAAGGTTCTACCACCCAATGCCTTGGTGTAGTTTTTAACAGACCATTGTGCCTTTCAATTTTCCCAGAGGCTGGTGCATGATATGGACTATGACATACCCATTCAATACCATGTTCTTTGGCCCGATTGTCTATAATACTTTTTTTAAAATGAGTGCCACTGTCTGATTCAATTCTTTCTGGTGTACCATGTCGCCAAAGGACTTGCTTTTCAAGGCCCAAGATAGTATTTTGGGCTATAGCATGAGGTACGGCATACATTTCCAACCATCCAGTGGTTGCTTCCACCATTGTAAGTACATAGCGCTTACCTTGACGTGTTTGTGGAAGTACAATATAATCAATCTGCCAAGCCTCTCCATACTTATACTTTAACCATCGCCCCCATACCATACAGGCTTTAACCGTTTAGCTCGTTTGATTTCGGTGCAATAGTGTCCATAGTTAAGTCCATCCCACGATCGCGAGACCATTTATATATTGCATCTCTGCCTTGATGCCCTGAAGTATCATGGGCCCACTGAAATAGGAAAAGTTCACCTTTATGTTGCCAGTCCAAGTCCACCTCAGCTATTTTAATCTTGGCAGCTTGATCCACTTGTTGGTTGTTGCGATGTTCCTCGGTGGCTCGACTTTTAGGCACATGAGCATCTACATGATGAACTTTTACAGACAGGCTCTCTAACCGGGCAGCAATGTCTTGCCACAGTGTGGAAGCCCAAATGGGTTTGCCTCTGCACTGCTAGCCACTTTTCTTCCATTGCTGCAGCCACCTCCACAAGGCATTTACTACCACCCACGAGTCAGTATAGAGAGAAAGTATTGGCCACTTCTCTAGTTCAGCCATGTCCAAAGCCAGCTGGATGGCTTTCACTTCTGCAAACTGACTGGATTCACCTTGTCCTTCAGGGGCTTCTGTAACTCGTCGTGTGGGACTCCACACAGCAGCTTTCCACCTTTTATGTTTTCCTACAAGACAACAGGACCCATCTATGAACAGTGCATACTGCTTATGAGTTTCTGAAAAGTATTATACGGTGGTGTTGGAACGATAAAGGACTCAGCACTCCGATTCAATGTGAATCACGCAAAAGCCATTTATTACAGAAGCATGTCTCCTTATATACGCAACTGTTCTCTAATCACGAATCCACGCTCCAAGCATGGATTCGCTAAATGAGTATCATGGGCAGTCCACACGCTGGAGCCCCACCGATGATAGGTCCGATGACTCACGCCATGCTGAGGCCCTGTTAATGAAGAAACGCCCCTCTTTCTCACAGCAGATTCTGTTCTCAGCTTCTCGAAGTGGCCTTGAGATTCCTTTGGGCCTGACTAATTCAACAACATATCTCCTTCTAACGAAACCCCTTCACACGGTGGTGCTTCTTCAGCACGTGTTACTTCCTCTTCATCTGGCGACATCCCAAAGTCTTTACTTTTCGACCAATCTGTAATCACTTATAAGATCCCTGGGCGATTGAGACTTCCAAATAGAGTTTGTTGCATGATCAATGCAATTCACTTACTCCACGCAGCATCGGTTGCATGATGCATAGAGGGAACTGTCCCTTTGAAAATCCAGCTCAGCAACAGTAGTCGAGGTGCTAGGAGGAGCTGTGCTTCAGTACCGATCACTTCTGAAGCAGCTTGACCTCCTTCATATGCTGCTAGTATCTCTTTTTCCATTGGAGTATACTTGGCCCCAGATCCTTTGTATCCTCGACTCCAAAAACCTAAGGGTCGGCCACGGGTTTCTCCTGGTGCTTTCTGCCAGAGGGTCCAGATAGGACCATTATCTCCGGCTGCAGTGTAGAGCCCATTTTTAACAGCTAGTCCAGTCCGAACTGATCCGAGGGCCACCACATGAGTTATCTCACGCTTAATTTGTTCAAAGGCTTGTCGTTGTTCTGGGCCCCACTCAAACTGTTTCTTTTTACGAGTCACTCGATAGAGAGGGCTCACAATGTGGCTGTAGTCAGGAATATGCATTCTCCAAAAACCTACAACGCCCAAGAAAGTCTGTGTCTCCTTTTTATTAGTAGGTGGAGACATTGCTGCAATTTTGTTGATCACATCCATTGGGATCTGACGACGGCCATCTTGCCATTTTATTCCTAAAAACTGGATCTCTCGTGCAGGTCCCTTGACCCTGCTTCATTTTATGGCAAAACCAGCATCCAAAAGAATCTGAATTATTCTCTCACCTTTCTCGAAAACTTCTTTCGCTGTGTCGCCCCATATGATGATGTCATCAATATATTGCAAGTGTTCTGGAGCTTTACGTTGTTCCAGCGTGTTCTGGATCAGTCCACAGCAGGTGGTAGGACTGTGTTTCCACCCCTGGGGTAAGCGATTCCACGTGTACTGGATGCCCCTCCAGGTGAAAGCAAACTGTGGCTTGCACTCTGCTGCTAAAGGAATAGAGAAAAATGCATTAGCAATGTCAATTGTAGCATACCACTTGGCTGCCTTTGACTCCAGTTCAAATTGCACTTCTAGTATGTCAGGCATGGAAGCACTCAATGGTGGCATAACTTCATTCAGGCCATGATAGTCTACAGTTAGTCTCCACTCGTCACTAGACTGGCCAGATTGGGCCATTAAAAGGTGAGCGAGTCTTACTGATCACACCCTGGCTTTCCAGTTGACGGATCAACCTCTGGATAGGAATCAAAGAATCTCGATTGGTGCGATATTGCCTGCGATGCACCGTCGTGGTAGCAATTGGCACCTGCTGATCATCAACCATCAGCAGTCCTACAACAGAAGGGTCATCTGAAAGACCAGGCAAATCAGACAGCTGTTCAATTTTCTCAGTGTCCACAGCTGCTATACCAAATGCCCACCTATACCCTTTTGGGTCCTTAAAATACCCTCTCCTGAGGTAGTCTATGCCAAGGATGCACGGAGCATCTGGACCAGTCATAAGGGGATGCTTTTGCCAGTTTTTTCCAGTTAGGCTCATTTCAGCCTCTACAACAGTCAGTTCCTGGGATCCCCCAGTCACTCCAACAATATTAATGGATTGCGTTCCTGTGGCAGAATGCAAACTCCCCTCTCTCCCCCTCCCTCCTTTGATATGGAAGGAGTAGACACATCTCCCTCTCTCTCTGCTGTTTGAGGCTAACAGCTTCTTTTGTTTGGCCCCAGAGCACCCTGGCCAGGGCCGTTAGGAGAAGGGAGTGCTGAGGTGCCAGAGAGCCGCTAGGCGCCTGCGACCAGTGTGGGGGATGTTTGGAGGCTTCAGGGGCACTCCACAGACAGGGTGGGGGTGCAGAGAAGCTTCTGTAATGCCCACAGTCAGATCTGATCAGGTTATAAAAAACGGGACTCTCGTCGAGATGTGTGGTCTTGCGCACGATCTCTTGGAGTTACGAGCTTAGCCACTGCCGCTAGGAGCCACGGCCCCCCCTCCCCGGGACAGAGACTCTGCTGACCTTGCCACCAAGTGTGTAAGTAAAATTAACCCTCACAGGATTGCGAGTGTATCTACTTTCTGCGCACATTTGCACGTGTATTTATACTTTCTGTGCACATTTGCACACGTACTTTCCATGCTCAATACGAGCACGTGTATAAATTAATGCTCGCATAATCGCGAGTGTATTTTCCTCCCGTGCTTCCACATAAGCACGTGTAATATTCCGTGCACATTTGCACGTGCATTTCTCCTCACAGGATTGCGAGTGTACTATAAATTTACCCTTGCCGAATCGCGAGTGTACACTTCCCATACTCCATACGAGTATGTGTATCCCTTTAAAATAATCCCACACCATGTTCAGGCAAATGTGTAGTCTTCCTGGACTCAGGAGTGGCTCCGGCATTGTTTTTGGTGAAGCCATGTGTATGGACACTGTGGACCTCCTGTTGTATTAGTTGCTGCCCCTTAATAATTTTCCTCAACTAATATCTGAACCTGTATTTAAGTCACCTTTGGAGTGCTAAAACCCTGTTTCTCACCAGTTTAATAAAAGCTGTTTTGGACCCTCTTGTCCCTTAAACTAACCTCGGGGTGCCTCCGTGACAGTTCCTTTATAATTAGAAGGAATGATTGTGCACTGAGCACCAGTGTCCACTAAAGCTTTGTACTCCTGGGGGTGTGTTGTACCAGGCCATCGTATTTGTACAGTCCAATAAACTCTGTTATCCCTTTCCTTCACCTGGTTGGAGGCAGGGCACTGCAAGGGCGAAAAATCATGGACTCCACACAATCCAATACGAATTCAAGTGAAGCCCTTTATTACAGAAACAAACCTCCTTATATATGCAGTTATTTCCTGATCACATGTCCATGCTCCAAGCATGCATTAGCTAATTGGATATTGTCTATGTTCATGAGCTGTCCACACGCCCGAGTCTCACTGCTAATAGGTCTGTTGATTTACATCTTGTTGAGGCTCTGTTATTGTAGAACTGCCTCACTCCCACAACAGGTCCTGTTTTCAGCTTTCCTTGAAATTCCTTTAGACCTGGCTAGTTCAGTAACAAATCTCCATCTAATAGAAATCTATACACACATTAACTTCAAGAAAATCCCTCAAACCTCCCCCTTTTTGTTTTTGAACCAACCAGGCCTTGTTTACAATGCACTGAATCATCTTTGAAATACACTGCAGCATAGAATAGATGATTAACAACAATGATTACAGTTACATATAACGTAGCTAAGCCTTATATAATAAGATCAAACAACTACCCACCTATTTCCAAGCTTTTAAACCATTTGTCAAACCCTACTTCTACTATGACAATCTTATTAATGTGCTGTTTTAGTTTGTCTAAAATACTATGAACAGATTCAGAAGGATCAGACAAGTTAATACAACACATTCCCCAAAAGGTGATGAACCCCTTGCCCTGTCGGGCAAAGGGAGAAGACCTGAGACAGTCCCTGCCCTGTCACTGTCAGGCAGAGGTAGGGGACAGAAAAGATGATGAGGGTTGGAAGCTAGTTCCAGTTAGGGGCTGTGGGCAACCCCCCTCCCTACCTGCTTTGCTTCCCCAGGTGCCCCTCTGTAATAGGTTTGAGGCCCTGGATCTTGAAGAGGAGATATGTGAGGATGTGGTGCAAGGCTCATTTGAGGTCACATCGAAAGAGACAGTTGACCCCACACCTCAAGACCGCCTCAGATAAGAAAGAAAGAAGGGTAACTGTAGTAGGCAATGCCCTTCTGAGAGGGACAGAGGGCCCAATCTGCAGAGTTGACCCTCATCGTAGGGAAGTGTGCAGTCTACCTGGAGCCCAGATCAGGGACATCACCAGGATGCTCCCCAACCTGGTGCACCCGACAGACTACTACCCACTGCTGATCTTCCAGACAGATGGGGAGGAAGCTGCATTCTGCAGTCTGACGGGAATGAAAAAAAGATTTCAAGGCCTTGGGACAGATGGTAAAAGAATTTGGGGCTCGAGTGATTTTCTCTGCCCTCCTTCCAGTTTTGGGTGATGATGTGGTCGGGAATAGAAAAATCCAGTCTCTAAACAATTGGCTACAGGACTGGTGCTACAGGCAGGGCTTTGGGTACTTTGATAACAGCTGGTTTCACAAGACACCAGTCCAGACAGCAATACACGGGAAAGGTTTATCTCGCAGGGGCAAAAGGATGCTGGGACAGGAATTAGCAGGGCTCATTTGGGGAGCTTTAAACTAGATTTGAAGGGGGATGGGGTGGTAGCTGGGCTTGCATGCGTAGGGCATCACTCTAGAGTTCATGAGGGCTGGGAGGCCCCCCATACCCCTGAGGTGAAATCGGTGTGCTCAACTCACTCTCTGAAATGCCTGTACACCAATGCGGGCAGCATGGGGAATAAGCAGGAGGAGTTAGAAACCTGTGTTAGGGCAGGAGATTATGATCTGGTGACAATTACAGAGACATGGTGGGACAGCACACATGACTGGAATGTGGTCATGGATGGCTATGTCCTTTTCAGGAAAGACAGACCAGCCAGGCGTGGTGGTGGAGTTGCTCTTTATGTGAGAGAGCAACTACAATTTATTAAGTATTGTCCAGGCATGGATGAGGAGCAAGTTGAGAGTCTGTGGGGGAAAGTTAAGGGGCAGGCTGGCAAGGGTGACGCTATTGTGGGCATCTACTACAGACCACCAGATCAGGGTGAGGAAGTTGATGAGGCCTTCTACAGACAGCTGAGAGCAGCCTCGCAATCACAGGCCCTGGTTGTGGTGGGGGATTTTAACTTCCCTGATGTTTGCTGGAAGGACTACTCAGCTGGCCAGCCACAGTCTAGGAGGTTCCTCCAGTGCCTTGATGATAACTTTCTGATGCAAAGGGTGGAGGAGCCAACAAGAAGAGGTGCATTGCTGGACCTTATCATCACTAACAAGGAGGGTCTGGTTGAAGCGGTAAAGGTTGAGGGCTGCCTTGGTTGCAGCGACCATGAGATGGTGGAATTCAGGATCTCATGTGACAGGAGCAGGATAGCAAGCAGAACTGCAACCTTGGATTTCAGAAAGGTAAACTTTGGCCTTTTCAGGCAATCGCTAAGGGAAATCCCATGGGCAAGGCTGCTTGAAAGTAAAGGGGACCAAGACAGTTGGTTAGCGTTCAGGGACTGTTTCTACCGGGCACAAGATCAGAGCATCCCGACACATACGAAGTCAAGGAAGGGAGCCAGTAGACCTGCGTGGTTAAACAGGGAGCTGCTGGGTAAGCTCAAGTGGAAGAGAAGAGTTTACAGATCGTGGAAGGAGGGGCTGGCCACTTGGGGAGAATATAAGGCTGTTGTCAGAGGGTGTAGGGAGGTAACTAGGAAAGCTAAGGCCTCCTTAGAATTCCACCTGGTGAGAGGGGTCAAGGACAACAGGAAGAGTTTTTTCAAATACGTGACAGATAAAACTAACACCAGAGGCAATGTAGGCCCACTGATGAATGAGGTGGGTGCCCTGGTGACAGAAGACACAGAGAAGGCAGAATTACTGAATGCCTTCTTTCTCTCTGTCTACTCTACTGGAGGCTGTCCTGGGGAGCCCTGTACCCCTGAGACCCCAGGTGAAGCCAGGTCAGTGGAGGAGTTTGCTTTAGTCGATGAGGACTGGGTTAGGGAGCTATTAAATAGTCTGGACATCCATAAATCCATGGGTCCAGATGGGATGCATCTGCGGGTACTGAGGGAGCTGGCTGAAGTCATTGCTGGACCGCTCTCCATCATCTTTGCCAAGTCTTGGGAAACGGGAGAGGTGCCCGAGGATTGGAGGAAAGCAAATGTCACTCCAGTCTTCAAAAAGGGCAAGAAGGAGGACCCGGGTAATTATAGACCGGTCAGCCTCACCTCTGTCCCTGGGAAAGTAATGGAACAGCTTGTCCTTGATGTCATCTCAAGGCATATCAGGGATAAGAGGGTCATTAGGGGCAGTCAGCATGGCTTTACCAAGGGTAAGTCATGCTTGACCAACCTCATAGCCTTTTATGAGAATGTAACAAGGTGGATGGATGATGGCAGGGCGGTGGATGTGGTCTACCTTGACTTCAGTAAAGCCTTTGACACAGTCTCCCATAGCATCCTCACAGCTAAATTGAGGAGGTGTGGTCTGGACAATAGAGTAGTGAGGTGGGTTGCAAACTGGCTTAAGGAGAGAAGCCAGAGAGTGGTGGTCAATGGTGCGGAGTCTAGTTGGAGGCCAGTATCTAGTGGAGTGCCTCAGGGGTCAGTACTGGGGCCAATATTATTCAATATATTCATTAACGATTTGCACGAGGGAATTGAGTGTACTAGCAGCAAGTTTGCTGATGACACTAAGCTGGGAGGAGTGGCTGACACGCGAGAAGGCTGTGCTGCCATCCAGTGGGACCTGGACAGGCTGGAGAGTTGGGCGGGGAATAACCTGGTGAAATTTAGCAAGGGAAAGTGTAGAGTCCTGCATCTGGGCAGGAACAACCCCAGGTTCCAGTATAGGTTGGGAAATTACATATTAGAGAGCAGTGTAGGGGAAAGGGACCTGGGCGTCCTGGTGGACAGCAGGATGACCATGAGCCAGCACTGTGCCCTTGTGGCCAGGAAGGCCAATGGCATCCTGGGGTGTATTAGAAGGGGAGTGGTTAATAGGTCCAGAGAGGTTCTCCTTCCCCTCTACTCTGCCCTGGTGAGACCCCGTCTGGAATACTGTGTCCAGTTTTGGGCCCCTCAGTTCAAGAAGGACAGGGGACTGCTGGAGAGAGTCTAGTGCAGGGCAACAAAATGATCAAGGGAGTGGAGCATCTCCCTTATGAGGAAAGGCTGAGGGAGCTGGGTCTCTTCAGCTTGGAGAAGAGGAGACTGAGGGGTGACCTTATTAATGTTTACAAATATATAAAGGGTGAGTGTCACAAGGATGGAGCCAGGCTCTTCTCTGTGACATCCAGCGGTAGGACAAGGGGTAAGTGGTTCAAACTGGAACACAAGAGGTTCCACTTAAATTTGAGAAGAAACTTCTTCCCAGTGAGGGTAACAGAACACTGGAATAGGCTGCCCAGGAGGGTTGTGGAGTCTCCTACTCTGGAGGCATTTTAAACCTGCCTGGACGCCTTCCTGTGTAACCTCAAATAGGTGTTCCTGCTCCGGCAGGGGGATTGGACTAGATGATCTTTTGAGGTCCCTTCCAATCCCTAACATTCTGTGTGATTCTGTGTTAACTAGTTGCAAAGGACTTCTTAGAAAATTTACCGTGCTAGTTCTTGGGGTCATGGGAAAAAAAAGAAAGGCCATTTTTAAAATCCAATGGAATGCCAATTTTGGAACAAAGTTTTAACAGATGTATTTGTGTGTTTGCCAGAAAGCCCTATACCTCTCTTGGGTCAAGATTTGTTAAGTAAACTGTAAGCTCAAATAATGTTTTCTGAGAAGAAATGTTGAAGAGAAGAAATGTTCTGACAATTCTGTTTAGTTGCATGTCCCATAAGAAGGTGCTTGGAAGGTACAGATCTGCTTGCTGCAAGCAAGAAATCTCCAAGGAAATTTTGGATGCTGTATTTCCACTAGTATTGGCAGCTGAAGTATTGATAAAACCAATACTACACTGAGACAGAACTGAAAGAGGACTTTGAGCCGTTAAGGAAAAACAATGTCCAGTAAATACAAAACCCAAAATGGGGTTAGAGACTTTGATGAACAAGTTTATGACCACCTTACAGGCTGACTGCATTTGATTACACTTGCAGATTTGTCTATTTATAGCTACAACACAGAGGCAACCTGTGGCTATTGTAGGACAATATGATGAGAAAGCAAACAGATTGATATACTTGGAATGTGGGTTTTTTTGCCCAATTGTTTCTGTAAAACTATTATTCAGCCTCTAGAATTGATTATTACTCTGATCCATATGCGTGTCTGTATGCGTTGTTCTCATCACCGCATACAATAATGCTTTAAATCAGGTGTTCCATTTCTCTTGTCAAGGAATTAAACAAGTCATTCAGCCAGGCATTATCACTAGATTGTTTCCCTTGATGCATTAGTACCGAATATGTTATATGTCATCTTCTATTCTGGCTAGTTTATCAGCTATGCTAAAGCAGCACATGCCTTCAAAATTGAAGCAGCTTTTACAACCATTACCTACTCAGAAAAAACAGCAATAAGAAACATTAATATCAAAATCCCTTAGCATAGTATAATTCTGTAATACAGCTACCAGGGTTGACATGCTAATAAAACACATTTTTAAAATATCTGCAGCCATTAGTCTTCCCTTAATATAAAAGGCAGATGAGTTATTTACAGTAGAGACCAACCAAATCTAAGTATTTACATATTGGTCTTGCAGAAACATATCCAGGGCATATGCTTTTAGTACAAGATAGCAAAGCACGATGAGCCAACCTGTGGTAGGTGAAGAAAACAGGGGTGTCATCACCTTCCAGTAATACATATATGTTGTTCCAGCTTCTGCAGCTAATGTTACTCTGGGTCTGATAACCTGACATGAGGTGATTATCCACACAGTTTGGAGACATCTGGCTTGTACTTTTTCAAATTGAACTTCAATACAATATGTCTTGTTCTCAACATCAATAACACTGTTCCAATGCTGTCTCCTTGAGATAAGGTACAGGTATTCATCGTAGATACCCCAAATAAAAGAACTCGAAAATCTGATATTAGCAAAGGATGTAAAATAAGAGGAGAAGTCAGGGTACAGAACCATACAGCATTGTCTGGAGTTATTATATGAATTTTTACATCTAGATTAATAGGCTGCAGTCCCATGAGGGGTTCAGAAGGATCCACCATAGCCGTACATACCCTTGAGTCTTCTGGTTCTCATCTTGGGAGGCCGCTAAGGAATATTTGTTGCTGCTGTGGTTGGCCTGGCTTGTTCCCTAGTTGGATGTGATGGCATGAGCATTACCACTTAGGACCCCACTCCGCAAGCTCTTCAGTTTAAAGCCCTCCTCACCAAGTTGGCCAGCTTACTGCCTAAGATTCCCTTGCCTCTTTCAGACAGATGGATTCCATCCCTCCCTAACAGGTTATAGTCATAAAAGAATGTCCCATTGTCATAAAAGTCAAAACCCTCACAAGGGCACCAGCCTCAAAGCCAGGAGTTAATGTGCATTATGCATTTATTTCTGGCTACCCCCTTTCATCCAACTACAGAATGGAGGAAAAGGTAACTTGGGCACCAATATTTTTCACTTGTGCCCCTAGGGCTTTATAGTCTTCCTTGATTCTGCCCAGGCTCTGGCTTGCAGTGTCATTTGTCCCCCCATGAAAGAGCAGCAGTGGATAGCAGTCTGTGCTCTTGACAAGTTGTGGAACCCTCTCAGCAACATCTTGGATCTTAGCTCCCAGAAGGCAGTATACCTCTTGTGACTCCCGGTCAGGATGGCAGATGTGCGCTTCAGTGCCCTTTAACAGAGTCACCCACCACAAACACTCTTAGTTTCTTTTTATGGTATCCACTGTGTGCTACCGGTACAGTTTCTTCTTGCAGACCTTGCTCATTGATGCCTATAGCTGTTAAAGCTTCATATCTGTTTTCAGTTGTGATGCTGGAGGGTGGAGACTGAGATGGAGCCCTGCTTTAGTGGGTCACCAGGGTCCAAGGTGCCTCATTCTCAGTGATGTCCACTACATTCTCAGTGATGTCTGCTACAGGAGCATGGTTCTGTAACCACCTATCTATCACCATCTCACCTCCTCTAATACTGCACAGCCTTTTAACTGTTTGTTGCAACTCAACCACCTGACATAGCAGATCATCAGCCTGTGCACACCTTGTGCAGGTATTTACCTTTTCTCCAGGAATAGGGTCTGGGTACTCATTGCAACATACCACCTGTACTGAAGTCTCCTTCCTTACTGGTTCTGTCTGGGTGGAAGCATGAGACATCTCAGGGGCTTTCCCTGCAAGCGCACTGTTTTTAACTCTGAGGCGAGTGCACACCATTATGGCAGAGACCTAGAGCACAAGTACTACCTTGGGTTGTGGACCTACAAGTAGCCTGCAGCGCACTTCCTGCATGCCCTGACTGCAAACCCCCACACCCCTGTTTGCTTGCCCTGATCGCTTGTGCTCCTTAGAACCATTTAAATCTCTCACGGTTGCTCCACTTGCTTGCACGAATGCCACCACAGACTTCTCCTCAGAACTTTTCCCGTGTGACCATGGAGAAGTCATGAGGAGATGGGATGGAAAACCTACCTCAGTCCTAGAGGCACGTGTACATGAGTTGCAAGGAAAGACAACCACAAGAAGGGATTCTGCCAGGAAAAATGCTACTCCAGTTTCCAGTGGGCAGTCCCCCAGAGTAGAAGGGCTGATCTTACTTCTGAACCTCTTGAAGGGGCTTCTGATTCATTCTTGCAAAAAGGAAGCAGTGAGTACCATGACCAGGACTAGAGGGGCCCTGCCTCCAGCCAGGTGGAGGAGAGGGACAAGCTGTGTGGATTCAATGTCCTGGAACGTCAGACTCACAAGAGTACAAGGCTCAAGTGAACACCAGGACCCAATGTACTCTAATTCCATCAACCAATGAAGGGACAGAACCCATCAGTATTTCTGGAGTGACTGGAGGATGCCAACAGGTGACTGTACTGGAGGCTGAAGTGAGTCTAACTGGGAAGGACTGGCAAAAACACTCCATTGTGACTGGTTCAGTTGCTCCGTGTATTCTTGGTATAGACTACCTCAGAAGAGGATATTTTAAGGACCCAAAAGGGTACCGGTGGGCCTTTGGAATAGCAGCCGTGGAGACAGGACATGAAACAGCTATCTACCTTGCCCTGTCTCTCGGAAGACCCTTGTCTTGTAGGATTGCTGAGGGTCAAAGAACAGCAGGTGCCAATTGCTACCATGATGGTGCACCAGTGCCAGTATCACACTAACCAAGACTCTCTGATTCCCATCCATAAGTGGATTTGTTAACTAGAGAGCCAAGGAGTGATCAGTAAGACTCACACAGTCTTCAACAGTCTCATATGGCCAGTGCAAAAGTCCAATGGAGAGTGGAGACTAACGGTAGACTATCATGGCCTGAATTAATTCACGCCACCATTAAGTGCTGCTGTGCTAGAGCTGCAATATGAACTGGAGTCAAAGGCAACCAAGTGGTATGCCACAATTGACATTGCTAATGCATTTTTCTCTATTCCTTTGGCAGCAGAGTGCAGGCCAGTTTGCTTTCAGTTGGAGGGGCGTCCAGGACACCTGGAATCAACTGCTCCAGGAGTAGAAGCACAGCCCTACCATTTGTCATGGACTGATCCAGACTGCACTGGAACAGGGCAAAGCTCTGGAACACCTGCAATACATTGACAATGTCATCGTGTGGGGCAACACAGCAGAAGAATTTTTTGAGAAAGGGGAAAGAATGATCCAAATTTTTCTGAAAACCAGTTTTGCTATAAAGCAAAGTAAGGTCAATGATCTGGATGGGAGATCCAGTTTTTAGGAGTAAGATGGCAAGATTGACGTCATCAGATCCAAATGGATGTGATCAACAGCTATGTCTCCACCAACTAACAAAAAGGATAGACAGACTTCCTTGGGGGTTATGGGTTTTTGGATAATGCAAATTCCAGACTACGGTCAGATCGTTAGCACTCTTTATCAAGTGACCTGGAAGAAGAATGATTTTGAGTGGGACCCTGAGCAACAGCAAGCCTTTGAACAAATTAAGTGGGAGACAGTCCATGCTGTGGCTCTTGGGCCAGTCCAGGCAGGACAAGATGTTAAAAATATGCTCTTCACTTGGTGTGCATACAAAAGAGCCAAATCTAGCACATAGAGATGAGACAGAGCCTATCACAGAGTTGTGCAAGTCTGGATATTGGAATAAAGCTAGCATGCTAGAAAGAAAAGTAACAACTGTCACACACAAAATCTTATCATCACATTCACGCAGTAAAGAACTCAGGGTCTTCTGTATAATCACAAAATGCACATATTGAGTCAATGGATTCTCATGATTTAGCAGTCTGTGAACTTACTGTACCATGTAACAGACACTTATTTAAACTGTAATGTGCTTAAACAGATACCTACAAAAAAACAGGTTAATAAGGAACAGTATCTCGCAGAGTTCAGCAAGTTTTCTATGACTTGTGTGTTATCAGTTAATTCTCTCTCAGCTTGTTGAAGTTTAAACCATTCTGCCTGTAAAACTGTCTGAAATGATTCAATGATCTCTTGTAGAGTTTTATTTTTGTCCTGCTTTTCTCACTTTAGAAACAACAAAGTGTTATACTTAAAGATTCTATTCTCCGGACACTTTCCCAATCCCCACAATCTTAACCCTCGACAGTCAGTTTCTTGGTCACCTGTTTCTCGTTGCCCCTCTCGCCAGATGTGAATCTGTCCTTATCAATAACCTCGTATTCTATTGCTATGTTTACCAAAACATGTATCTAGTTCCCCAGTGTCGAGGGTTTAGACTGCGGGGTGACAATAAAACCCTGGCAGATGTATTGTTAACCTCCTCTCCTCCCCCGACTTCCCCCTTTTGCCCCTCCTCCTCCCCCCTTCCCACTAAGGACAGGTGATCGGGAGGAAAAGAAGGACAGAGAGAGAAGAGTTGGAAAAAATTAAAAATGTTTTACTAATGTTACTAATAAGAATAGAGAAAATAATACAAAATATACAAAACCAATCTTGAAAGTCTCAGCAACTGCAGAGCCAGCACCCAAAGTCCTGGATTGGACTCTGCAGCCAACCGGAGCTGGATTCAGTCTCACTAGGCCTCAGTTTGCAGGGACAACTAGCAAGGTCCTCTCCTAATGTCAGCCATAAGTAGAAGGGACAAAAAAGGCAAAAAGGGAAAGGGACGAGATCCTCATGATCTCCCACTTCTATATGAAGTATTCACATGAATGGAATGTTATACACAGTTGGTCAGTTTCTTGGTCACCAGTTTCTCGTTGCCCCTCTCACGAGATGTCCATCCATGCTTATCAATAACTTTGCATTCCATGGCTATGTTTACCAAAACATGTATCTGGTTCTCCAGGAAAATGCAGCTAATATGAAGGCTTTAGGGGACAGGCAAATTCACTAAAAGAGAAACTTGTTTTTAACAAAACCAGGACATTCTACCCCTTATAATATGCCATTCACGGAAATACTTAAACCTCATTAATACAATCTATCAATACAATCTAATGAATCACTACTACTATATATATATATATATATATATATATACACGCAAATGTACATATATACACAGGAGTAATTAATCTTAATCAGTGAAACATCCTTTGAAAAGTTCATTAAGCTCATTTTGTCACAAAAGTCTCCCAGGGAAGGAAAGATGGTACAAGTGCATCTCATGACCACTGTTTGTGGGTTAAAGACATCAACTTCGAAAAACTTGTCAGGCGCCACTCGAAGAAGGTAGCTCTGGTTTCATCACCATTGTCTTGATCTGAAAGACACTTATTAAACATTGTTAGTGCGGTAATTCACATCATACAGTTCAGCATTGCATATTTTCACCTAAAATCAAATCCCCTTGAGGTACACACCGAACTTCTCCATCCTTAAGCATCACCCACCAGGTGCTGCCAGGTCCCTGGGCAAAAACAATCCCACGAATGGGCTTGCCTTTGCCTGAGGCAGGAGTAACCCAGACTGCCTTTCCTAACATATTTTTAATGTGTACTACAGGGACTTTCTCTCCTTCCAGAGTACGAAGAATTTCTGATTGAGCAGGCCCGGCTCGATTGGTTTATCCTCTAGTGTTGACCAACCAAGTGGCTTTTGCTAAATGTGAATCCCAGTTTTTAAAGGTTCCACCACCAAGAAGTGCCTTTAGTGTAGTTTTTAACAAACCATTGTACCTTTCAATTTTCCTAGAGGCTGGTGCATGATATGGAATCTGATATACCCACTCAATACCATGTTCTTTGGCCCAATTGTCTATAATACTGTTTTTGAAATGAGTACCATTGTCTGATTCAATTCTTTCTGGCGTACCATGACACCAAAAGACTTGCTTTTCAAGGCCCAAGATAGTATTTTGGGCTGTAGCATGAGGTACGGCATATGTTTCCAACCATCCAGTGGCTGCTTCCACCATTGTAAGTACATAACGCTTACCTTGACGTGTTTGTGGAAGTGTAATATAATCAATCTGCCAAGCTTCTCCATACTTATACTTTAACCATCACCTCCCATACCATACAGGCTTTAACCGTTTCACTTGTTTGATTTCAGCACAAGTTTCACATTCATGAATAACCTGTGAAATAGTGTCCATAGTTAAGTCCACCCCACCATCACGCTCCCATTTCTGTGTTGCATCTCTACCTTGATGCCCTGAAGCATCATGGGCCCATCGAGCTAAGAAAAGTTCACCTTTACGTTGCCAGTCCAAGTCCACCTCAGTTACTTGAATCTTGGCAGTTTGATCTGCTTGTTGGTTGTTTAGATGTTCCTCAGTGGCTCGACTTTAGGCACATGAGCATCTACATGACGAACTTTGGCAGGCAGGCTCTCTAGCTGAGCAGCAATGTCTTGCCACAGTGTGGCAGTCCAAATGGGTTTGCCTCTGCGCTGCCAGTTGCTTTTCTTCCATTGCTGTAGCCACCCCCACAAGGCATTTGCTACCATCCATGAGTCAGTATAGAGATGAAGTACTGGCCACTTCTCTCGTTCAGCAATGTCCAAAGCCAGCTGGATGGCTTTCACTTCTGCAAATTGACTAGATTCACCTTGTCCTTCAGTGGCTTCTGTAACTTGTCGTGTGGGACTCCACATAGCAGCTTTCCACCTTCGATGTTTTCCTACAAGACGACAGGATCCATCTGTGAACAGTGCATACTGCTTATCAGTCTCTGAAAGTGTATTATATGGTGGTGCTTCTCCAGCACATGTTACTTCCTCCTCATCTGGAGACATCCCAAAGTCTTTGCTTTCTGGCCAGTCTGTAATCACTTCTAAGATCCCTGGGCGATTGGGATTTCCAGTTCAAGCTCGTTGCGTGATCAGTGCAATCCATTTACTCCATGTAACTTCGGTTGCATGATGTGTAGACGGAACCGTCCCTTTGAACATCCAGCTCAGCACCGGCAGTTGAATTGCTAGGAGTTGTGCTTCAGTACCGATAACTTCTGAAGCAGCTCGAACTCCTTCATATGCTGCTAGTATCTCTTTTCCAGTTGGAGTATAGCTGGCCTCAGATCCTTTGTATCCTCGACTCCAAAAACTTAAGGGTCGGCCTCGTGTTTCTCCTGGTGCTTTCTGCCAGAGGTTCCAGGTAGGACCATTATCTCCGGCTGCGGTGTAGAGCACATTTTTAACATCTAGTCCAGTCCGAACTGGTCCAAGGGCCACCGCATGAGTTATCTCACACTTAATTTGTTCAAAGGCTTGTAGTTTTTCCTGGCCCCACTCAAATTGGAGGGCTCACAATGTGACTGTAGTCAGGAATATGCATTCTCCAAAAACCTACAATGCCCAGGAAAGTCTGTGTCTCCTTTTTATTAGTAGGTGGAGACATTGCTGCAATTTTGTTGATCACATCCATTGGGATCTGACGACGGCCATCTTGCCATTTTATTCCTAAAAACTGGATCTCTCGTGCAGGTCCCTTGACCTTGCTTCGTTTTATGGCAAAACCAGCATCCAAAAGAATCTGAATTATTCTCTCACCTTTCTCGAAGACTTCTTTCGCTGTGTTGCCCCATGCAATGATGTCATCAATATATTGCAAGTGTTCTGGAGCTTTACCTTGTTCCAGCGTGTTCTGGATCAGACCATGGCAGATGGTAGGACTGTGTTTCCACCCCTGGGGCAAGCAATTCCATGTATACTGGATGCCCCTCCAGGTGAAAGCAAACTGCGGCCTGCACTCTGCTGCTACAGGAATAGAGAAAAATGCATTAGCAATGTCAATTGTAGCATACCATTTAGCTGCCTTTGACTCCAGTTCAAATTGCAGTTCTAGCATGTCAGGCACAGAAGCACTCAGTGGTGGCGTAACTTCATTCAGGCCACGACAGTCTACAGTTAGTCTCCACTCATCACTAGATTTACGCACTGGCCAAATTGGGCTGTTAAAAGATGAGCGAGTCTTACTGATCACACCCTGGCTTTCCAATTGATGTATCAACCTCTGGATAGGAATCTCGATTGGTGCGATACTGCCTGCAATGCACCGTCGTGGTAGCAATTGGCACCTGCTGATCGTCAACCATCAGCAGTCCTACAACAGAAGGGTCATCTGAAAGACCAGGCAAATCAGACAGCTGTTCAATTTTCTCAGTGTCCACAGCTGCTATACCAAATGCCCACCTATACCTTTTTGAGTCCTTAAAATACCCTCTCCTGAGGTAGTCTATACCAAGGATGCACGGAGCATCTGGACCAGTCACAATGGGATGCTTTTGCCAGTTTTTCCAGTTTAGGCTCATTTCAGCCTCTACAACAGTCAGTTCCTGGGATCCCTCAGTCACTCCAACAATATTGATGGATTGCGTTCCTTTATAATTAGAAGGAATTATTGTGCACTGAGAACTAATGTCCACTAAAGCTTTGTACTCCTGGGGGTGTGTTATACCAGGCCAGCGTATTTGTACAGTTCAATAGACTCTGTTATCCCTTTCTTCCACCTGGTTGGAGGCAGGGCACCTCTAATTCCTGTTTTGCACAGTCTCTGGGTGTGAATTAGAGGTCCCTTCAAGAGCATCAGAATCTTTTCTGCCCCTTTTTGTAAACTGGAGCAGCCATTTTCCTAGGAGTTTTTCCTTTTAACTGATGTACTCGTTCTTGAATTTCTGAGGTAGGCCTTCTATGCCACCTACTCATGTTTTCTCCCTGCTCACGTAGGAAGAACCACAGTGAACCTCTTTTTGTGGACTGCCTCTGTCTTCTCTCTTGAGATTGAAAAGTCCTTCTCCTAATAGTTGAAACATAGGTTCATACAAGTCATTAATGGCACCTGTCTTCTCTGAGTTCTTTGATCTCTTGCAACAGCTTTTCAAACCGGTCATCAAATTTTTCACACAATTTCTCCACAGCAGAGACACAAGCCCATAGAGAACCAGCAAGGTTGTTCCCAAAGTCCCAGAGCTACTCAATCACATGAGAAATCCTTTGATTACCTTCAGCTGACCAGAGCATTGCTGCCAATGACTTAGCATATGCAGGTGGTGCACTTTGTACAAATCTGCGCCACAGAGGTCTTGTACAAATAATTCTATCTGGGTCTGTCCCATCTTTGGTCCAAAAGAGATGATCTCTCACACAGCTAATTCTCTCAGGAACTGGATACCTCCCTCCATAGTGTTCCATTTCCCTAATGTGCATATACAATCTTCCTTGTAGGGAAATCTTACTTTCATAGCTGCCAGGAGTCGGGTCCAGAGGGTAGTGGCGTTAGGCTCTCTTGAAATTGCCCTATCAATGGTGGAATCTTTTGACAGACATCCCAGCTGCCTAGCTTCACCACCTTCCAATTCAATTGTTTCTTCCGCATTATCCCAGCATCGGAGCAGCCAGGTTACAATATTCTCGCTTTCACGATGACTGAAGTCTTTCGCAGATCTCTAAGCTCACCTGGAGAAAAGGACCAAGTGGTGGTCACTTCATCTCCTCCCTGCGCTGGTGATGCCCCTTGGGTTGATGTTGGCCCTGTGGCCCCTGTGCCATCACCTGCTGCACAAGGAGTCTTTCTAGTGACTTTCTTACAACTGGCAACTGATGCTGATATGGGCTCACCATCATCTGATTCATTTCCAGAGTATGAATGACTGTCACTGGCATGGGCATAATCATAGTGATTGTTATGGTTACAGCAGCAACAGTGCCCAGTGTGTGAGGAAGGAGGGGCTGCCTTGTTAGGCTTTGAGGCTGGAGAAGTAACATTATCTGCAGCGATCTTGGCAGAGGAGCTATGCGGATGAGATGGAGCTTGGGCCTGCGAAGCAGCAGTGTCTGTGATGGGGGGGAGCAGTGGCTGCAGCAGCAGCTTTCACTGTTTTGTTTTTTCTCCAGTGGCTAGGAGTGTTTTTTGCTAAAGCTTCCGAAGACACACCGCATATCTCAGGACTAAAAAGAGACGCAAAACTCCTATTGAACCTCATTTCTCTTAACAGTAACACAAACTGACACACATTCAGCAAACCAAATAACACCATCACAGTTCTATCAAAGCTCCAAGGATATTCAAAGCTCTCTAAAACATTTGTAAACTCTCCTAGCAAGAAAGCAAAAGTATTGTTAGTCAGCATTTCTAAAGATTCGCTTGACCAATTAGCAAACACATAGCTGTTTTTTGCTTTATCTCTCCTGGAGGTTTTTCAAGGTAAAGCAGAAACGAGTAGAAATTCATTAGCGGTTGCGGTATAATGAAATAAACCAGTGCCAAACCACACAGTATCATCATAACTATCGTCCAGTTTCTTGTTGTTATATAATTAATACTTCGATTCAGAAAGAATGCCCAGCACAAGTATGGTATCACCGAACACAATGTAGAAAATAACTGATATATCTTATTCCACAACGTTTTTAAACCAGTGTAATTCACTCTGCCTTAATACCACTAGATAATGTCTGAAGCACACAGACTCGCGAGTCTCACAACTCTCTGAGTTAGCACCATGCCAAGAAAATTGAAAGGTATGTCAGAGCAGTAGAAAAGCCAAAAATCTCCAAATTTACCCCTTTCTCTTGCCCCATGTTGGGCACCAATTATCTGTTGAGGGTTTAGATTGCGGGATGACAATAAAACTCTGGGAGAGGTATTGTTAACCTACTCTCCTCCCCCCACTTCCCCCTTTCTCCCCTCCCTCTCCCCCCTTCCCACTAAGGACAGGTGATCGGGAGGAAAAGAAGGACAGAGAGAAGAGAGTTGGAAAAATTAAAGATGTTTTACTAATGCTACTAATAAGAATAGAGAAAATAATACAAAATATACAAAACCAATCTTGAAAGTCTCAGCAACTGCAGAGTCGGCACCCAAAGTCCTGGATTGGACTCTGTTGGATTCAGTCTCTCACTAGGCCTCAGTTCGCAGGGACAACTAGCAAGGTCCTCTTCTGATGTCGGCTATAAGGAAAAAGGAAAAGAAGGAAAAAAAGACGTGATCCTCGTGATCTCCCACTTTTTTATGAAATATTCACGTGAATGGGATGTTATACACCGTTGGTCAGTTCCTTGGTCACCTGTTTCTCGTTGCCCCTCTCGCGAGATATGCATCAGTTGTTATCATAACTTTGCATTCCATTGCTATGTTTACCAAAATATGTATCTGGTTTTCCAGGAAACTGCAGCTGATATGAAGGCTTTAGCTGACAGGCAAATTCACTAAAAGGAAACTTGTTTTTTAACTAAACCAGGACAAGTATGCCGAGATGAGACACAGCTCAGCACAGAGTTGCGCAAGTCTGGATGCTGGAATAAAGCTAGCATGCTAGAAAGAAAAGTAATAGCTATCACACGCAAAATCTTATCATCACATTCACGCAGCAAAGAGCTAAATTATGCATAGTCTTCTGTATTATCACAAAATGTACATTTTGAGTCCATGGATTCTCTTGATTTAACAGTCTATGAACTTACTGTACCATATAACAGGCAAAGAATTATGAAACTGTAATACATTTAAATAGATACCTACATAGAAAGCAGGTACATAATGAAAAGCATCTTGCAGACTTCTGCATCTTTTCTGTAACTCCTGTGTTATCAAACTCTCTCTCAGCTTGTTGAAGTTCAAACCGTTCCACCTGTAAAACTGTCTGAAATGATTCAATGATCTCTTGTAAAGATTTATTTTTGTCTTGTTCTTCTCTCTTTAAGAACAATATTAATTGCAACGAAGTGTTGTACTTCAAGATTCCATTCTCCAGACACTTTTCCCAATCATCTAACTTATACAGCAGCCACCATTAATTACATTAATTTCACAAGATCTTCCTTCCTCATATTTCCAAGTGCTTTCCTATGTTTTAAAACACCTCCCAATACCGATTTCTTAGGAACACAACTGAAAACAGTCATTTCCGACCCCATCTCATAAGTAAAAACCATGAGAAGAGGGAGGGAGGAGGGGGAAATACAGAGCTGCTTGCAGCGCAAGTGGGAAAAGCGGGGAGAAGGTTTATGGTGCACTTACAGAAACCATACCACAAAGAAAGAAATGTAACAACATCCAGTAAAACAATAAACTCACATTCCTGACAACCTGCTTGATTTTCAGAGAGGCAATACACAGCAGCATGTAATATGTACTGTAAAACTCACAGATAACACATTGATAGCAAACATTAGTGTTCTCTACTGCTAATTTGAACACTAGTGCGTCCTTAGCTTCTAAGTTTTCAACCTGCTTATTGATGGCCTCTTGAAGATGGTCAATAAATTGCATGTAATTCTCATTGGGACCCTGATTAATAGTTGTAAATTATTTGGCTGCTATGTTGGTTTCAGGCACCTCTATCATAGCTTGATATGCAAGGTCTGTTGACTGCCTCAGGATTTCAGAAACTAATAGCGCCTGTAATTCTGGTGTGCCAATTAGTGTATCTTCTAAGAGTTGGGGGATACCCGCCCATTTCAATGAATCCCCATCGTTCCGTCCTAAATGATCTATAGCTGTTACATTGCATACGTCAAATTTTGCTTTGAGTCTTTCATGGTTTTTATCTGATCTCGGGGAAACACGTACATATACTCCTTTTCCTTTTAACTTTTAAAGCAAATGCTGCAGACCCTCATCCTCATCCGAGTCATCAGATAACGCGGACTTGAACGGTGCTGGAGAATCATCAGTAACAGGGGGGTTCAGGGTTTGGAACAGTGCACTTTTTTTTTTTTCCAAATCTAGTCCAGGGAAGCCACCCCTCTCTACTGTCTCTGCGTGTTCCTGTTGCTCTTTTAATCCTCTCAAAGTCTCCAGCAACAAGTGCCATGTTGTTAACAGTTCAGTTGTTTCTTTGGATCTTTCAGTACTGCTTTGCCCCATAGTAACATCCTTCGTAAAGTCAATTCCAGAAGGCTAATACCCTGCTTCTTCAGAAGCAATTTCCATGTAGATAATATAATACCCTCTTCTTTAGATAAGTTCCACCCCCTCCCCATTCCCGGTAGCTCACCAGCTCTTGGCGTGGTGTCTTTTCAAGGATCTGGATCTTCAGCTGTACCGGGCTCTGTCTCCCCAGTTTGTCTTTGGCTGTCACAGCTTCACCGTTGTCTCTTCTTCATGCGAAATCCTCTTCATGCAGGATCACGTTGGGGTCACCATATGTCTTGGTTGAGACGGACAAATGACATAGACCAAGTTCTTCCAGGATGAAAGTAGTAGATACCATTTATTGCCACAAGTGCATTTTCATGCAATTTTAACAATTCGTGTGTCTCTTCACTATTGGTTACAAGTTACAGCAGTAACATCTCATTGACTAATTTTGCTATCATCAATGTTACTCTTTTACTCCCTTCTCTCTCACAGGTACATCCTTAACATCTCCAGATATTCCTTTACTCCCATCTTTCTCACGGGTAGGCCTTCATATCTTCAAGGCTAATTTCTGTTCCCATGCCCTCCGTCAGGGAATCCATGGACCCACCGTAGTCCCCAACTTTGTTACCTCACTATCAAAAAATTTATTGTTGCTTCTCTCTTACGAGTGAAGTGCATCCCTCTCACTCCATCCACAATAGTCATCTCTCTTGAGCAGGGTAACCAGAGCTAACAAAATTACTACTGGGTGGAGTATCCCGTAGTGGTTGGTGACCACCCAAAAAAGTTTCCCACCATTAGGGTTCTCCATCCTTTTTTACCCTTTCTGTGATGCGATGTATTTCTTCCACATCATGATGGATGGTAATTAGGGTCTTTTGTACATTGTTTCAGACATTTTCTAACAGTTGATACAAGTCATTATGTCTTTGTAGTTTCCTCACCAATGCAGGATTCATTCTAATGGGGATAGGAAGTAGGAACTAAGGTATAATTGGACTGTAACAGTTGATAAGACATAATGGAAACTGGATAACTGAAACCACATCCTACAATGTCAGCAAAGCCACAAGCACAAGTATTTTAATGATTATTTGTCTCTACAGTGATGTTATCTATGGATAAAAAATCGCAAAGGGTTCTTATACAAACACATCCCTTTCCAATATATAGGAGTAGAGTTCCAGGGGGTTTTCAGGAGTTTAGATACCTGCCCCATAAAAATCTATGAACTACCTCCCCTTTAGTCCTGTTAACTTTGTACTACAGTGGGTTACCCATCGATTTTATACTTAGTCATGCTGCAGTGGTCATCATGGTTAAAAGCACCAAGAGTAGTGAGATTTACCACTTAGTCTTTTCAGTGTATGGATTCTTCCAAATATAGTCATTCGTTAGCTGGTTGGCTATTCATGACCTGCTTGACATGAGAATGGTGTATCCAATTTTCTCTTCCTAAAACTTAAAATAAGAAAACAACAACAAAATAAGAACATAGTAGGACAATATATGGCCACTCCCTTCGAGGTTATAATTTGGATTTTTGTGAAAACACCTTAATTAACACTTCTTCCCCAGGCTTTCTGCCACGTAACTATATTTCAAGTGGTGTGGGTTGATACCACTGAGCATACTTCTTTTTCCTTCAACGTCTTGTTGCATATATAAAACATACTGGATCAACCATTCATTTAAGAGTTTAGTCCTAGTGGGACAAAAGTCCCAGATACAGCTAAATGTCTGCTAAACACTGTTTCTGCTAGTGACAACCCTAGAGGTTGTTGAGGGGTATTTCTAATATCACAGTATCACAGTATCACAGTATGTTTGGGATTGGAAGGGACCTCGAAAGATCATATAGTCCAATCCCCCTGCTGGAGCAGGAACGCCTAGGTGAGGTCGCACAGGAACATGTCCAGGCGGGCCTTGAATGTCTTCTCAAATTTAAGTGGAACTTCTTGTGTTCCAGCTTGATCCCATTACTCCTTGTCCTATCATTGTTTGCCACTGAGAAGAGCCTGGCTCCATTCTCACGGCACTCACCCTTTATATATTTATAAACATTAATAAAGTCACCCCTCAGTCTCCTCTTCTCCAAACTAAAGAGACCCAGCTCTCTCAGCCTTTCTTCATAAGGGAGGTGCTCCACTCCCTTAATCATCTTTGTTGCCCTACGCTGGACCCTCTCCAGCAGTTCCCTGTCCTTCTTGAACTGAGGGGCCCAGAACTGGACACAATATTCCAGATGGGGTCTCACCAGGGCGGAGTAGAGGGGAAGGAGGACCTCTCTCGATCTACTGACCACTCCCCTTGTAATACACCCCAGGATGCCATTGGCCTTCCTGGCCACAAGGGCACAGTGCTGGCTCATGGTCATCCTGCTGTCCACCAGGACCCCCAGGTCCCTTTCCCCTACACTGCTCTCTAATATGTAATTTCCCAACCTATACTGGAACCTGGACTTGTTCCTGCCCAGATGCAGGACTCTACACTTTCCCTTGTTAAATTTCATCAGGTTATTCCCCGCCCAACTCTCCAGCCTGTCCAGATCCCGCTGGATGGCAGCACAGCCTTCTGGCGTGTCAGCCACTCCTCCCAGCTTAGTGTCATCAGCAAACTTGCTGATAGTACACTCAATTCCCTCGTCCAAATCGTTAATGAATATATTGAATAATATTGGCCCCAGTACTGACCCCTGAGGCACTCCACTAGATACTGGCCTCCAACTAGACTCCGCACCATTGACCACCACTCTCTGGCTTCTCTCTTTAAGCCAGTTTGCAACCCACCTCACTACTCTAGTGTCTAGACCACACCTCCTCAATTTAGCTGTGAGGATGCTGTGAGAGACTGTGTCAAAGGCTTTACTGAAGTCAGGGTAGACCACATCCACCGCTCTGCCATCATCCATCCACCTTGTTACATTCTCATAAAAGGCTATGAGGTTGGTCAAGCATGACCTACCCTTGGTAAAGCCGTGCTGACTGCCCCTAATGACCCTCTTATCCCTGATATGCCTTGAGATGACACCAAGGACAAGCTGTTCCATTACTTTCCCAGGGACAGAGGTGAGGCTGACCGGTCTATAATTACCCGGGTCCTCCTTCTTGCCCTTTTTGAAGACTGGAGTGACACTTGCTTTCCTCCAATCCTCGGGCACCTCACCCGTTTCCCAAGACTTGGCAAAAATGATGGAGAGCGGTCCAGCAATTACTTCAGCCAGCTCCCTCAGCACCCGCGGATGCATCCCATCTGGACCCATGGATTTATGGATGTCCAGACTATTTAATTGCTCCCTAACCCAGTCCTCATCGACTAAAGCAAACTCCTCCATTGACCTGGCTTCATCCGGGGTCTCAGGGGTACAGGGTCCCCCACGACAGCCTCCAGCGGAGTAGACAGAGACAAAGAAGGCATTCAGTAATTCTGCCTTCTCTGTATCTTCTGCCACCAGGGCACCCACTCCATTCATCAGTGGGCCTACATTGTCTCTGGTATTAGTTTTATCTGCTATGTATTTGAAAAAGTTCTTTTTGCTGTTCTTGACCCCTCTCGCCAGCTGTAATTCTAAGGAGGCCTTGGCTATCCTAGCTGTCTTCCTACGTCCTCTAACAGCGGCCTTTATTCCCATAGCACTATTTTTAAAAACTTTATCTATTTCAAACCCACTTGGCTACATGTTCAAGCCATTTTATTTTTAGGAGTCCTGTTCATTCTTTCTACCTGTTCTGAGGACTGCAGATGATATGGAACATGTAACTGTCACTGTATATCTAAAATTTTATAAGTGTTGTTTAGTACAGTATACTGCTGTGATTTCCCTTGAAAGCTTAATAGCTTCAAACAACATTTGGATTCCAGTTCCTTCAGAAATATTTATTTTCTGCTGTGTTAAGGAATCCTATTCTTTCCATAGCATACTTGTTGCATGACACAATCTGAAGGCATATTTAAAGTCGGTATAAATACTTACCCGCTGATTGGGCACTCACTGGGAGTTGTAGAGGTTCTTCTTCAAGTACTTTCTCACCATTGCATAGCCCGTGTGTCATTTTCCAATCACATAGTATGAAAATCCATTAGTGAAAACGGTTAGATTCAAGTTCTCTAGAGGTTGATCCTATAGATCATAAAATCATAGAATAGTTTAGATTGGAAAGGACCATCAAAGGTCATCTAGTCCAACCCTACTGCAAGAACATCTTCAACTAGATCAAGTTACTCAGAGCCCTGTCCAGCCCAGCCTTGAATGTCTCCAGGGATGGGGCACCTACCGCCTCTCTGGGTAACCCGTTCCAGTGTTTTACCACCCCCATTGTAAAAAAATTCTTCCTCATGTCTAGCCTGAATCTCCCCTTCTTTAGTTTAAAACCATTACCCTTTGTCTTATTGTAACAGGCCGCTTTTAAGTACTGAAAGGCCTCAATAAGGTCTCCCTGGAGCCTTCTCTTTTCGAGGCTGAACAACCCCATCTCTCTCAACCTGTTCTCATAGGAGAGGTGTTCCATCCCTCTGATCATTTTTGTGGCCCTCCTCTGGACCCTCTCCAACAGGTCCATATCTTTCCTGTAATAAGTAATGATGCAGTACTTGAGGTGGGGTCTCACCAGAGCAGAGGGACAGAATCATCTCCCTCAACCTGCTGGCCACGCTTCTTTTGATGCAGTCCAAGATACAATAGCCCTTCTGGGCTGCAAGTGCACATTGCTGGCTCATGTCCAATCTTTCATCCACCAGTACCCCCAAGTCCTTCTCTGCAGGGCTGCTCTCAATCCCTTCATTCATCAACCTGTATTGATACCGGGGGTTGCCCTGACCCAGGTACATGACCTTGCACTTAGCCTTGTTGAACCTCATGAGGTTTGCATGGGCCCACTTCTGAAGCTTGCCCAGGTCCCTGTAGATGGCATCCCATCCCTCAGGTGTGTCAACGGCACCACTCAGCTTGGTGTACTCCACAAACTTGCCGAGGCTGCATGCAATCCCGCTGTCTATGTCACTGATGAAGATATTAAATAGTACTGGTCCCAGTACAGACTTGTAACCAGTGTCCATCCAGACACTGAGCCATTAACCACTACCCCCTGGATGTGAATATCCAGTCAACTCCTCATCCACTGAACAGTTCACCCATCAAATCCATATCTCTCCAATTTAGAGGGAAGGATGTTGTGTGGGACCATGTCAAAGGCTTTACAGAAGTCAAGATAAATGACATCCATAGCCCTTCCTTTGTCCACTGATGTACTCACTCCATCAAGGTCAATAGGTTGATCAGGCAGGACTTGTGTCACTGTTTACTGCAGGGCAACAAAGTGTGGCAGATGCTCTCTATTAACCCCTGCCCTCCCCACTAAGGAAGAGGAAGAAAAGGGAGAGAGACAAGTTGGAAAGTTTAAAAAAAAAAAAAAAGCTTTACTAACAATAAACACAAGTAGTGTTCTCCTCTGTCCACCCAGTTGCACGGAATCATGAGGGAATCACAGAATGGTTGGAGTTGGAAGGGACCTCTGGAGATTGTCTAGTCCAACCCATCTGCTAAAGCAGGTTCACCTAGAGCAGATCACACAGAAATGCGTCCAGGTGGTTTTTTAATGTCTCCAGAGGAGACTCCACAACCTCTCTGGACAGCCTGTTCCAGTGCTCTGTGACCCTCAAAGTAAATAAGTTTCTCTTCATGTTTACATGGAACCTCCAATGCTTCAGCCTCTGCCCATTGCCCCTCATCCTATTCTTGGGAACCACTGAAAAGAGTCTGGTCCCATCCTCTTGATACCCATCCTTGGGATATTTACAAGCACAGAAGATACAAAAAGACCCAGCAGATCATTACCTGTCTGCAGGACTGGTGTCAGGAGTAAAAATTTGGGCTTTTTGATCATGTTTATATGACACCTAGCCTGCTGGAGACAAATAGGTTGCACCTGTCTCAAAGGGGGAAAGGATCCTTGGACAGGAGTTAGCAGGGCTCATTGAAAGAGCTTTAACCTAGATTTGAAGGGGGAAGGGGAGAAAGCCAAGTACAGTAGAGACAAACCCAATGTTTGAGGGATTGGGTGCTAGCAAGGCCCTTCTGTCTGCCATCTCAGTGGAGGTTTGCAAATGGAGAGCAGTGTGGCAGAAAAGACACGAGGGTTATTGATGTGTTAGTGTTCCTAAAAACTGGATCTCTCGTGCAGGTCCCTTGACCTTGCTTCATTTTATGGCAAAACCAGCATCCAAAAGAATATGAATTATTCATACACCTTTCTCAAAGACTTCTTTCTCTGTGTCGCCCCATACAATGATGTCGTCAATATATTGCAAGTGTTCTGGAGCTTTACCTTGTTCCAGCGTGGTCTGGATCAGTCCATAGCAGATGGTAGGACTGTGTTTCCATCCCTGGGGCAAGCGACTCCATGTGTACTGGATGCCCCTCCAGGTGAAAGCAAACTGCGGCTTGCACTCTGCTGCTAAGGGAATAGAGAAAAATGCATTAGCAATGTCAATTATGTCATACCACTTAGCTGCCTTTGACTCCAGTTCAAATTGAAGTTCTAACATGTCAGGCACAGCAGCACTCAATGGTGGCGTAACTTCATTCAGGCCACGATAGTCTACAGTTAGTCTCCACTCTCCACTAGACTTACGCATTGGCCAAATTGGGCTGTTAAAAAGTGAGTGAATCTTACTGATCACACCCTGGCTCGTCAGTTGACGAATCAACTTCTGGATAGGAATCAAAGAGTCTCGATTGGTGCGATATTGCCGGCGATGCACCGTCGTGGTAGCAATTGGCACCTGCTGATCGTCAAACATCAGCAGTCCTACAGCAGAAGGGTCCTCTGAGAGACCAGGCAAAGTAGACAGCTGTTCAATATTCTCAGTGTCCACAGCTGCTATACCAAATGCCCACCAATACCCTTTTGGGTCCTTAAAATACCCTCTCCTGAGGTAGTCTATGCCAAGGATACATGGAGCATCTGGACCAGTCACAATGGGATGCTTTTGCCAGTTTTTTCCACTTAGGTTCATTTCAGCCTCTACTGCAGTCAGTTCCTGGGATCCCTCAGTCACTCCAGAAATACTGATGGATTGTGTTCCTTTACAGTTTGAGGGGATTATCATGCATTGAGCACCAGTGTCTACCAAAGCTTTGTACTCTTGGGGTTCTGTTGTACCAGGCCATTGTATCTGCACAGTCCAATAAACTCTGTTGTCCCTTTCCTCCGCTTGGCTGGAGGCAGGACCCCTCTAATTTGTGTTATGCACAGTCTCTGGGTATGAATTAGAGGTTCCTTCAAGAGGATCAGAATCTCTTCTACCCCTTCTGGAAACTGGAGCAGCCATTTTCCTAGTATTTTTCCCTTTTAACCCACGTACTTATTCCTGAAGTTCTGAGGTAGGTCTTCCATCCCATCTCCTCATGTTTTCTCCCTGGTCACGTATGAAAAACCACAGTGTGCCTCTTTTTGTGTATTTCTTCTGTCCTCTCTCTTGAGACTGAAAACACCTTCTCCTAATAGTTGAAACATAGGTTTGTACAGGTTGTGAATGGAACTTGTCTTCTCTGAGTGCTATGATTTCGTTCAACAGCTTTTCAAACCAGTCATCAGATTTTTCACACAGTTTCTCCACAGTCAAGGCACAACCTCATAAAGAGCTAGCAAGGCTGTCCTCAAAGTCCTGAAGCTGCTTAATCACTTCAGCAATGTTTTGTTGAGCTGCAGCTGACCAGATCATTGATGCCAATGACTTAGCATATGCCAGTGGTGCGCTTTGTACAAACCTGTGTCACAAAGGTCGTGTACAAAGGATTCTTTCTGGGTCTGTCCCCTTTTGGCTGTTTGGCTCAAAATAGATCTCCCACACAGCTAATTCTCTCAGGAACTGGATACGTCTCTCCCATAGTATACCATTTCCCTGGATTACATATAACATCTTCCTTAAAGGGAAACCTTGCCTTCATGGCTGTCAGGAGTCTACTCCAGAGGGTGGAGGGGTCATTCTCTCTTGAAATTGCCCTATCAAGGGTGGCATCCCTTGACAGAGATCCCAGCTGCTTGACTTTCCCACCTTCTAGTTCCAGACCATCAGCTCCATTATCCCAGCACTGGAGTAGCCAGGTTACAACATTCTCGCCTTCATGACAACTGAAGTCTTTTCGCATATCTTTCTGCTCACTTGGAGAAAAGGATTGATTGGTCACTTCCTCTCCTCCTTGTGTTGATGAGGATGCCTCTTGGGGTGATTATGCCCCTTGGCCATCATCTGCAGCATGAGCAGTCCTTCTTGCGACTCTCTTAACACCAGCAACTGATGCCAACATGGGCTCACCATATCTCGATTTATTTCCAGAAAATTACTGTCACCAGTATTGACATAATTACAGTGGCTGTTGTGGTTGCAGCAGCAGCAGTGCACAGTGTGGGGGGGTAGAGTAGCTGCCTTGTCAGTCTTTGAGACTGGAGAAGCGGCAGTCGGGGGGGTTTACAGCCTTAGCTGCTTTGCTCTGTGTAGGAGCTGGAGATGCTTTGTCACTTGCTGAGGCTGTCAGGGGGGTTACGGGTACTGTAACGGTAGCTTTCGCTGCCTTGCTCCATTTGGGGCGGGCAGCAGCCATAGCCATGCCTGTTGCCGAGGCTTGAGCAAACACAACATAAGTCTCAGGAGTTAGAAAAAATGCAATCCTCTTATTTAACCTCATCTCTCTTATCACTAGCATGAACTGACACACATTCAGCAAACCTGACAATACCAACAAAGTACGGTCAAAACTCCAAGGATATTCAAAGCTCTCAAAAACATCTGTAATCTGTCCTAACGTAAAAGGAAAGGTATTATTAGTCAGTTTTTCTATAGATTGGCTTATCGAATTGAAACAAAGGTAGGTATATTTCTCTTTAATCTCTACTGGAAGTTTCTCTAGATACAACAGTAATGAATATCAATTCATTATCGGCTGGAGTATAATAAAATAAACCAGTGCCAAACCACAAAGTAAAATCATCACCACCATCCAGTTTCCAGATGTAATAGAATGCACAAAACTATTAGTGAAATATGACCAGCACAAATAAGGTAGTGCAGAACACAGTGTAGAGACTAATTGATACAACTTATGCCACAGCATCTTTAAACCAATGTAATTCAATCTACTTTAATACTACTAGATGATGTCTAAAGCACACAGACCTGTGAACATCTCAACCCTATGAGCTGGCACCATGCCAAAAAATTGAATCTGCGCCACAGTATTAAAAACACCAAAATCTCCACATTTTGCCCCTTTTTAGTGTCAAATTTTAGCGTTTTCAAGCCCCACATGGGGGCCAATAGATCTGGCATAATTTACTACAGGGCATCAGTAAACCACAGTAGATGCTCTCTGTTACCCCCAACCCTCCCCAACAAGGAAAGGCAATAGGAGGAAAAGGGAGAGAGACTTGCATGTTGGAAAAAGTTAAAAAATCTTTACTAATGCTACTAATAAATAAAGAAAACAATTCAAAATGTACAAATTCAATCCTGAATGTCCCAGGGCGGCGCAGTGCTGCCCATGGCGGAGCCAGCATTGCTCCAGCAGCTACAGAGAAGGCACCTGGAAAGTCCTGGTCTGGACTCCACAGCAAACAGGAACTGGAGGCCTCCCATACCCCTAGGGTGAAATCGGTGTGCTCAATTCAGTCTCTGAAATGCCTGTATACCGATGCGTGCAGTATGGGGAATAAGCAGGATGAGTTAGAAACCTGTGGTTGGGCAGGAGACTATGACCTGGTGGCAATTATGGAGACATGGTGGGACAGCACACATGACTGCAATGTGGTCATGGATGGCTATGTCCTTTTCAGGAAAGACAGGCCAGTCAGGCGTGGTGGTGGAGTTGCTCTTTACGTGAGAGAGCAACTACAGTGTATTGAGTATTGTCCGGGCACGGATGAGGGGCGAGTTGAGAGTCTATGGGTGAAAATTAAGGGGCAGGATGGCAGGGGTGATACTGTTGTGGGTGTCTATTACAGGCCACCAGATCAGGGTGAGGAAGTTGATGAGGCCTTCTACAGGTAGCTGAGAGCAGCCTCACAATCACAGGCCCTGGTTGTGGTGGGGGATTTTAACTTCCCTGATGTTTGCTGGAAGGACCATTCAGCCAGCCAGACACAGTCCAGGAGGTTCCTCCAGCGCACTGATGATAACTTCCTCATGCAGATGGTGGAGGAGCCAACTAGGAGAGATGCATGCTGGATCTCATCCTCACTAACAAGGAGGGTCTGGTCGAAGCAGTAAAGGTTGAGGGCTGCCTGGGTTGCAGCAACCATGAAATGGTAGAGTTCAGGATCTTGTGTGGCAGGAACAGAATAGCAAGCAGAATTGCAACCCTGGACTTCAGCAGGGCAAACTTGGGCCTTTTCAAGCAATTGCTAGGGGAAATCCCATGGGCAAGGCTGCTTGAAGGTAAAGGGTCCCAAGATAGTTGATTAGTGTTCAGGGACTGCTTCTACTGGGCTCAAGGTCAGAGCATCCCGACACGTAGGAAGTCAAGGAAGGGAGCATGGTTAAACAGGGAGCTGCTGGGTAAGCCCAAGTGGAAGAGGAGAGTTTATAGATCATGGAAGGAGGGGCTGGCCACTTGGGGAGAATATAAGGCTGTTGTCAGAGGGTATAGGGAGGCAACTAGGAAAGCTAAGGCCTCAGAATTAAACCTGGCGAGAGGGGTCAAAGACAACAGAAAGAGTTTTTTCAAATATGTGGCAGATAGATAAAACTAACACCAGAGGCAACGTAGGCTCACTGATGAACGAGGTGGGTGCCCTGGTGACAGAAGATACAGAGAAGGCAGAGTTACTGAATGCCTTCTTTGTCTCTGTCTACTCTGCCAGAGACTGTCATGGAGGAACCCCAAAGTTAGTTAGGGGACAACAGGGTCCAAAACAATCTTTTATTCAGTAAAATTGTTCAGGAGATTGACCGGTGAAAGATGGGGTTTTAGCTCTCCAAACTGACTGGAATACAGGTTCGGATATCAGTTGAGTAAATTATTAAGGGGCAGCAACTAATACAACAGGAGGTCCACAGTGTGCATGCACGTGGCTTCACCAACAACAATGCCAGAGCCGTCCCTGAGTCCGGGAAGAGTACACACTTGCCTGAACACACGTGGGATTATTTTAAAGGGATACACGTACTCGTATTGAGTACAAACGTGTACACTCCCGATTCTGCGAGGATTACTTTATAATACACTCGCAATCCCGCAAGGAGAAATACACTTGCAAATGTGCACGGAATATTACACATGCTTATGTGGAAGCACAGGAGGAAAACACACTCGCGATTATGCGAGGAAATAATTTATACACGCCATGGAAGCAGGGGCTGGCCACTTGGGAGGAATATAAGGCTGCTGTTAGAGGATGTAGGAAGGCAGCTAGGATAACCAAGGCCTCCTTAGAATTAAACCTGGTGAAAGGGGTCAAGGACAGCAAAAAGAGCGTTTTCAAATACATAGCAGATAAAACTAATACTACAGGCAATGTAGGCCCACTGATGAATGGGGTGGGTGCCCTGGTGACAGAAGATACAGAGAAGGCAGAATTACTGAATGCCTTCTTTGTCTCTGTCTACTCTGTCGGAGGCTGTCCTGGGGAGCCCTGTACCTCTGAGACCCCGGATGAAGCCAGGTCAATGGAGGAGTTTGCTTTAGTTGATGAGGACTGGGTTAGGGAGCTATTAAATAGTCTGGACATCCATAAATCCATGTGTCCAGATGGGATGCATCCGTGGGTGCTGAGGGAGCTGGCTGAAGTAATTGCTGGACCGCTCTCCATCATCTTTGCCAAGTCTTGGGAAACGAGAGAGGTGCCCGAGGATTGGAGGAAAGCAAATGTCACTCCAGTCTTCAAAAAGGGCAAGAAGGAGGACCCGGGTAATTATAGACCGGTCAGCCTCACCTCCATCCCTGGGAGAGTAATGGAACAGCTTGTCCTTGATGCCATCTCAAGGCATATCAAGGATAAGAGGGTTATTAGGGGCAGTCAGCATGGCTTTACCAAGGGTAAGTCATGCTTGACCAACCTCACAGCCTTTTATGAGAATGTAACAAGGTGGATGGATGATGGCAGAGTGGTGGATGTGGTCTACCTTGACTTCAGCAAAGAGTTTGATACAGTCTCTCACAGCATCCTCACAGCTAAATTGAGGAGGTGTGGTCTGGACAATAGAGTAGTGAGATGAATTGCAAACTGGCTTAAGGAGAGAAGCCAGAGAGTGGTGGTCAATGGTGCGGAGTCTAGTTGGAGGCCAGTATCTAGTGGAGTGCCTCAGGGGTCAGTATTGGGGCCAGTATTATTCAATATATTCATTAACAATTTAGATGAGAGAATTGAGTGTACTATCAGCAGGTTTGCTGATGACACTAAGCTGGGAGGAGTGGCTGACACACCAGAAGGCTGTGCTGCCATCCAGCGCTGTAGAGGGGTTGCTGTTAGATGGAGATTTGTTACCGAACCAGCCAGGAATTTCAAGGCTGGAAACAGGACCTGCCGTGGGAGAGAAGCATCTTCGAAATAACAAGGCCCCAACATGGTGTAAATCAACAGACCTGTCAGCAGTGAGACTTCAGCACGTGGACAGCTCGTGAACATAGATGATATCCAATTAGCAAATGCATGCTTGGAGCGTGGACGCATGATCAGAGAATAGTTGCATATATAAGGAGGTTTGTTTCTGTAATAAATGGCTTTGTGTGATTCACATTGAATCAGAATGCTGAGTCCTTTATCGTTCCAAAAAATGGTGACCCCGACGTGATACTCTGAATGGCGTCTCACTACAATCAGGGAAAAGCCTGGAGCGGCCCAGCCGGAGGCGGTTCACCTGGACTGGAGACTGGACAGAGGCGTACGGATGTCCCGGGGATAAATTCGTCGACGGATCACCGGAAAAGGTGAGCGGCTGAGGGCAGGAGGAGGGAAGAGTGAAGTTATGGAGCAAAATGTATTTTCTGAAGAACAAGCCGTAGTTAAGCTCCTCCTGCATATTCTTTCTGTGAGAGGACTTAAATAGGAAGAAAGTAACATACGTAGACCGTTAGTTTGGTGTAGAATTAACAGCTACCTGGGAGAAACCGAGAAGGCTTTTAAACTTGAACTTTGGGACGATATAAGGCAGAAATTATGGAATAAGGTCAGCAATGGAGATGTTAAAGAAGCTAAATCATTAGTAACTACATGGAAGCTTATAAAAGATTTTAAGGCTGAACGGTCTGCTGCTGCTGGAGTTTTTGTAGCGTTGCAGCCTGATAAGAATCCTGAAAGTCGTTGTGAAGCTTACCCGGTTCGTGTCTTTGATACCTTCTCTACTCCATCCCCTGCTGTGCTTTCAACACCTCTGATTGTTCAGCAGTCCGGGGCGGGGGGGAGGAAAAATGCCGAGCGGGTGTCCTCCTACAACTATTAGCAAACCCTGATGAGAACAGCAAGTCAAAAGGATTGGAATCAGACAACTTGCCCAAAGAACCTGTGAAAGCTGAGAATGCTAAAGTTGTAAACAAGTCTTTTTACCAATTTGTATCTGCTTTTACCACCTTTTAACTCTCCAACTTCCATGAGAGAGCAGAAGGAGTCGCCGGATAAGAACTGGGCAAAAGAACTGTGTGAAATATCAGATCAGGTATTAGCGAATGAATCCAACAGTCATCAATGCGGTCATGCTGATTGTGTCGGGAAAGGGGATGCGCTTGGGAACTCAGGTTATATGAATAATTATGATGCTAGAAAGTATTGGAGAGAATGTGCACTGTTCTGACCGTTCAAGTCCGTGTTACCTGATGACTCGGAAGAGGATGAGGGTTTGCAGCATTTTCTTGGAAAGTTAAAGGAGTATGTGTGTGAGTTGCTCTGAAATCAGATAAGAACCATGAAAGACTCAAGCAAAAGTAGACCTATGCAATATAACAGCTATAGATCATTTAGGACAGAACGATGGGGATTAATTGAAAGGGGCAGGTATCCCCCAACTCTTGGAACAGACACTAATTAGAGGCACCACAATTGGAGGCGCAATTAGTTTCTGAAATCCTGAGGCAGTCAGCAGACCTTGCATATCAAGCTATGAGAGAGGTGCCTGAAACCAACAAAGCAGCCAAATTATTTGCAACTATTAATCAGGGTCCCAATGAGAATTACATGCAATTTATTGACCACCTTCAAGAGGCCATCAATAAGCAGGTTGAAAACTTAGAAGCTAAGGAAGCACTGGTGTTGAAATTAGCAGTAGAGAACACTAATGTTTGCTATCAGCATGTTATTTGCGAGTTTCACAGTACATATTATGTGCTCCTGTGTATTGCCTCTCTGAAAATCAAGCAGCTTGTCAGGAATGCGAGTTAATTTTTTTATTAGTTGTTTTTAAGTCCGCCGTAAAACCTTCTCCCTGCTTTTCCCACTCACGCTGCAAGCAGCCCAGTGTTTACCCCCCTCCCTCCCTCTTCTCAAGGTTTTTACTTGCAAGATGGGGTCAGGAATGATTGTTTTCAGTTGTGTTCCTAAAAAATTGGTATCGGGAGGTGTTTTAAAACATAGGAAAGCACTCGGACAAGAAATCATTAAATCTTTTCAGACGGTTTTACAGGCGGGGCGATTTGAACTTCAACAAGCTGAGAGAGAATTAACTGATAACACACAGGTCAGAAAACTTGTTAAAGTCTGCAAGATGCTTTCCTTATTAACCTGTTTTCTTTGTGGGTATCTGTTTAAGCATGTTGCAATTTTGGTAGGCCTTTGTTATATGGTACGATAAGTTCACAGTCTGTTAAATCATGAGAATCCGTTGACTCAAAATGTGCATTTTGTGATAATACAGAAGATCATGAGTAATTTAGTTCTTTACTGCGTGAATGTGATGGTAAAATTTTGTGTGTAGTAGCTGTAATTTTTCTTTCTAGCACGCTAGCTTTATTCCAGTATCCAGAATTGCGTAACCCTGTGATAGGCTGTGTCTCATCTCGATGTGCTGGATTTGTATGCACACAATTGATAGGATTTACAGGTACGGGCCTGGACTAAGGTGTTTACAAAAGGTGTTTTTCCACTAATTGCTATTAAAACCACACTCAACTCATGTGAAGTTTGTCTCACTTGTTTTTCCATTCATTCACAGACCAGGCCCAAGGACACATCCCATGCACTTGGGGGCGGTTATCCGGCCCGAGATACCATTCTCGCGAGTCTGGGCTATAATTTTTTACAATTATGAGAAACATACTTCAAAATAATCTGTCCAAGGCCCTTTATATATTATTATGTCAGTATTATGTCTTTGACCGTCCAGATGGTCATTTTAGTATTGATCTTCCTTTATCATCCAGATGGCTGGAACCGCACATCTTGCTTTCCCACGTTTTACTTTCCAACACTGATCTTGAGCCTTGTAGAAGCAGTCCCTGAACACTAACCAACTATCTTGGGCCCCTTTACCTTCAAGCAGCCTTGCCCATGGGATTTCCCCTAGCAATTGCTTGAAAAGGCCCAAGTTTGCCCTGCTAAATTCCAGGGTTGTAATTCTGCTTGCTATTCTTTTCCTGACACACAAGATCCTGAACTCCACCATTTCACGGTCTCTGCAACCCAGGCAGCCCTCAACCTTCACCGCTTCAACCAGACCCTCCTTGTTAGTGAGGATGAGATCCAGCAGTGCACCTCTCCTGGTTGGCTCCTCCACCATTTGCAACAGAAAGTTATCATCAAGGCACTGGAGGAACCTCCTAGACTGTGGCTGGCTGGCTGAGTAATCCTTCCAGCAAACAGCAGGGTAGTTAAAATCCCCCACCACAACCAGGGCCTGTGATTGTGAGGCTGCTCTCAGCTACCTGTAGAAGGCCTCATCAACTTCCTCACCCTGATCTGGTGGCCTGTAATAGACACCTACAACAGTATCACCCCTGCCCACCTGCCCCTTAATTTTCACCCATAGACTCTCAACTCACTCCTCATCCATGCCTGGACAGTACTCAAAACATTGTAGTTGCTCTCTCACGTAAAGAGCAACTCCACCACCACGCCTGGCTGGCCTGTCTTTCCTGAAAAGGACATAGCCATCCATGACCACATTCCAGTCATGTGAACTGTCCCACCACGTCTCCATAATTGCCGCCAGGTCATAATCTCCTGCCTGAACACAGGTTTCTAACTCCTGCTTATTCCCCATGCTGTGCACAGGCATTTCAGAGAGCGAGCTGTGTACACCGATTTCACCCTAGGGGGGTGGGAGGCCTCCCAGCCTTCACCAACTCTAGAGTGCTGCCCCACTGATGCAAGCCCAGCTACAACCCCATTCCCCTTCGAGTGTAGGTTAAAGCTCTCCAAATGAGTCCTGCTAATTCCCGTCCCAGCATCCTTTTGCCCCTGGGAGATAAACCTTTCCCGTGTATCGCTGTCTGGACTGGTGTCTTGTGAAACCAGCCGTTATCAAAGAAACCAAAGCCCTGCCTGTAACACCAGTTTTGTAGCCAGTTGTTTATGGACTGAATTTTTCTATTCCATTCCATGTCATCACCCAAAACTGGAAGGAGGAAAGAGAAAAATCACTTGAGCCCCAGACTCTTTTACCATCCATCCCAAGGCCTTGAAATCTTTCTTTATTCCCCTCAGACTGCAGGATGCAGCTTCCTCCCCACCTGTCTGGAAGATCAGCAGTGGCTAGTAGTCTGTTGGGTGCACCAGGTTGGGGAGAGTCCTATTGATGTCCCTGATCCAGGCTCCAGGTAGAATACAAACTTCCCTACGATGAGGGTCAACTCTGCATATTGGGTCCTCCGTCCCTCTCAGAAGGGCATTGCCTACTAGAATTACCCTTCTTTCTTTCTTATTGGAGGCCGTCTTGAGGCATGGAGTCAACTGCCTCTTTCTATGTGACCTTGTAGGCGGGCCTTCCACCACATCCTCACCTACCTCTTCTTCAAGATCTAGGCCTCAAACCTATTACGGAGGGGCACCTGGGGAAGCAAAGCAGGTAGGGAGGGGGGTTGCCTGCGGCGCCTAACTGGAACTAGCTTCCAACCCTCCTCATCTTTTTGGTGCTCTACCTCTGCCCAACAGCAACAGGGCAGGGGCTGTCTTGGGTCTTCCCCCTCTTCCCGACAGGGCAGGGGGTCCATCACCTTCTGAGGGGGAACCCCCTGAAGCCTCTCTGAGTGGCACACCAGGGAGTTACTCCACCAGTCGATCTCCTTTTCACACTCCCTGATGGACCTCAGCATCACGACCTCTTCCTTAAGTTTTGTGACCATGATGAGCAGATCTTGCATCTGCTCACACCTCACGCAGGTAGAATGTTGGCTGTCCTCCCCCGGCAGCAGTAGGCTCTGGCATTCCCTGCAACCGGAAACCTGAACAGCCACGGTTCGGAGCAGGCAGTCAGTCTGAATTGCTACAGTCTTTTTGAGACAAGTTCTCTTTCTGGAGGTCACCATGGTCGGCAGCGGTCTGGGACAGTGGCAATAAGTGAGAGGGTCTAACAAGCAAAAAGTGACAACCTGTGCACCCTAGTGCATGAGTTATACACGCGCTGCTGCAGCACAGTGTGGGTGTTACTCACCCGCGTCACAAGCTGGTTGCCCCTCCTAGTGCCTGGCGAGCAGTGATGCCTTATTGCCCTCCCAGAGGCTTTTTCAAGGCAAGGGGCGGGGGTGTGATCGCCCTCACCGTGGTAACGCCCACTCCACATCACCTGCTCTTGCAAGGGCTGCCGGGAGCTTCTGGGTCTCTCGAGAACGAAAGTGCCCAACTCAGAGAAAAAAAAAAGGCTTCTCTGTACCTCGAAGATTTTGCTTAATTGGGACCCGCTGAGCTGGTACTGATCAGCTGATCTCAGGAACTGGATGGATATCTATAAACTCTTCAGAAGGGATAGGCAAGGAAGGAGAAGAGGTGGAATAGCCCTGTATGTTTGAGAGCATTTTGACTGTCTAGAGCTTGATGGTGGTGATGATAGGGTTGAGTGTTTATGGGTAAGAATCAGAAAACCAGCAAGGCAGATATTGTGATGGGAGTATGTTACAGATCACCCAACTAGCAAAAAGAGGCAAATAAAATATTCTGCAGGCAGATGGGAGAAGTCTCATGATCGCTAACCCTAGTTCTCATGAGGGACTTCAACTTACCAAATGTCTGCTGGAAATATAACACAGCAGAGAGAAAACAGTCTTGGAGGCTCCTGGAGACAACTTCCTGACACTGTTGGTCAGTGAGCCAACCAGGGAAGGTGCCCCACTGGACCTGTTTGTGAACAGAGAAGGACTTGTGGGTGATGTGATGGTTGGAGGTTTTGTTGGGCACAGCAATCATGAAATGATCGAGTTTTCCATTTTTGGAAAAGGAGGGGGATTCATAGAACTGCTACCTTGGACTTCCAAAGGGCAGACTTTGATCTGTTTAGGAGGCTGGGTGACAGAGTCCCTTGGGAGGCAGTCCAGAAGGACAAAGGAGTCCAGGAAGGCTGAACATTCTTCAAGAAGGAAATCTTAAAGGTGCAGGAGAAGGCTGTCCCAAAAGACGAGCCGGCAGGGAAAAAGACTGGCCTGGTTGAACAGAGAGCTTTGGCTGGAACTCAAGAAAAAATAAAAACGGAGAATTTATGACCTTTGGAAGAAGGCACAGGCAACTCAGGAGGACTACAAGGATATTGTGAGGCTATGCAGGGAGAAAATTAGAAGGGCTGAAGCCCAACTAGAGCTGAGTCTGACCACTGCTATCCTGACAACAAAAAATGTTTCTATAAATACCTGAGCAACAAAAGGAGGGCTAAGGAGAATCTCCACCCTCCGGTGGATGTGGGGGGAAACATAGTAACAGAGGACGAGGGAAAAGCTGAGGTACTAAATGCCTTCTTTGCCTCAGTGTCTAATAGTAAAATCATTTGTGTTCCAGGTACTCAGTCCCCTCAGCTGGAAGACAGGGATATGGAGCAGAATGAAGGGGTAATGGTTAGTTACTTGCTACACCACTTAGACATGCACAAGTCTGTGGGGCTGGATGGGATCCACCCAAGGATACTGAGGGAGCTGGTAGAGATGCTCACTGAGCCACTTTTAATCCTTTGTCAGCAGTCCTGTCTAACCGGGGAGATCCCAGTTGATTGAAAGTTGGAAAATGTGACTCCCATCTACAAGAAGGGCTGAAAGGAGGATCCAGGGAATTACAGGTCTGTCAGTCTGACCTTGGTGCCAGGGAAAGTCATGGAACAGATCATCCTGAGTGCCATCATGCTGCACATACAAGACAACCAAGCGATCAGACCCAGTCAGCATGGGTTTATGAAAGGCAGGTCCTGCTTGACCAACCTGTTCTCCTTCTATGGCAAGGTGACCCACTTAGTGGATGAGGGAAAGGCTGTGGATGTTGTCTACCTAGACTTCAGTAAAGCCTTTGACACTGTTTCCCACAGCATTCTCCTGGAGAATCTCCTGGAGTCTTCTCATGGCTTGGACAGGCATATTCTTTGCTGGGTAAAGAACTGGCTGGATGGCTGGGCCCAAAAAGTTGTGGTAAATGGAGTCAAATCCAGTTGGCGGCTACTCATGAGTGGTGTTCCCCAGGGCTCAGTGTTGGGGCCAGTTCTGTTTAATCTCTTTATCAATTATCTCGATGAGGGGATTGAGTGCACCCTCATTAAGTTTGCAGATGACACCAAATTGGGTGGGAGTGTTGATCTACTTGAGGGTAGGAAGGCTCAACAGAGGGATCTGGACCAGCTGGATTAATGAACTGAGGCCAATTGTATGAGGTTTAACAAGGCCAAGTGCCTGGTCCTGCACTTGGGTCACAACAACCCCATGTGATGCTACAGGCTCAGGGAAGAGTGGCTGGAAAACTGCCTGGCAGAGAGTGATCTGAGGGTGTTGATCAACAGCCGATTGAATATGAGCTATCAGTGTGCTCAGGTGGCCAAAAAGGCCAACAGCATCCTGGCTTGTATCAAGAACACTGTGGCCAGCAGGACTAAGGAAGTGATTGTCCCTTTGTACTGGGCACTGGTGAGGCCACACCTTGAATACTGCATTCATTATTGGGCCCCTCACTACAAAGAAGACATTGAGGTACTGGAGAGAGTTCAGAGGAGGGTGACAAAGCTGGTGAAGTGCCTAGAGAACAAGTCTTATGAGCAGAGGCTGAGGGAACTGGGGTTGTTTAACCTGGAGAAAAGGAGGCTGAGAGGAGACCTTATCACACTCTACAACTACCTGAAAGAAGGTTGTAGCATGGAGGGTGTTGGTGTCTTCTCCCAAGTAGCAAGTAATAGGACAAGAGTGAATGGTCTCAAGTTGCACTAGGGGAGGTTTAGATTGGATATTAAGAAATATTCTTTCATGGAAAGAGTTGTGAAGCACTGGAACAGGCTGCTCAGGGAAGTGGTAGAGTCACCATCCCTGGAGGCGTTTAAAAGATGTGTAGATGAGGTTCTTAGGGACATGGTTTAGTGCCAGTGTTAGGTTAAAAGTTGGACTCAGTCTTGAGGGTCTCTTCCAACCAAAATGATTCTATGAATATTAATAATTAGAGAAAATAATGCAAAATATAGAAAACCAATGCTGAATTTCCCAGCGGCCTGCAGGTGGCTGGCGTCATGCCAGCCAGTGCTGGGCAAACATTGGGGAGTCCTGGACTGGACTTGGCAGTAGACAGGAACTAGATTCAGAGATTCACAGACTGGAATCAGGATCAGGATTGCAGGCAGGAGAACAGGCAGGGTCCTCTACAGATGTGTCACGGTCCATTCGGTGACGGACTCATGATGGTTCGTTTACCTTGATCTCGAAGTGCAAAATTAAGGCAACCAAAATGCCAAGGGGTTATAATTCAATCAAACAGTGTTACTTTATTAATTTGCCCATAAAGCGGCACGCAATAGAGAGAGAGAGAGTAAGAAAAAGAAAAGGGAAAAGAAATGGGGAAAAGTAAAGATGAGAAATGAGGTTGCGTTTATCACCAGTCCAGTTTCAGAAGCATCCCTCTGGTCTCCGGTCCTGTGGAGTCCTGCCGGTCCTCCGTCATGGTTCGGGATCCTCTGGCGGGAAGATCTTCAACGGTGTCCATTCGGGAGTCATCTCTTATGCTTCTTCACCCCTCCTCGCTCCCATTGTTTGAGGCCAATCTCCGCCTTGATTTCGCAATCCAGGCTTGTACTGCGCAGCCTCGAAAGATTCATGCTTTCTTTTGCCAACGCTTACGTGTCCAGCATTCAGGGATCTTTCTCTGGTCCATTGGGTGACCTCAGGACCCTTGGCGAGCTTCTGGGCATACTCCTTTTTGTTGACCATTGTTTGGGGGAGCAGGTGGGGGACACATGTAACTGAGGCTGCAGGTGAGAACACATCTTCTGGACGGCAGCTATTGTCCCTGGGTCGAAGAGACCCCTCATAACAATAACTTTCAGGAGGTGGGGGCTGGTTTGGCTGAAGCAGCAGGCGAAGTCCACACAACAACCATTGTAAGCAGCAGTCCCCCTGTATCGGAGAAACCAGTGCAACACAATGCTTCTCGGGCCTCTCTCCAAGTCATTGTCCATGCATTCTTTCTGTCAGGGCCTCAGTTCTCTAAGTTCTTGATGGCGATGTTCAGGCAAATACTGCTCCATCTTCGGACCAACTCTCACAAGATGCCACATGGATGAAGACAGCCAGTCCTTTGTCATCTTCCACCTTTAAACTGAGTATGTCATGGATGGCATGGAATACCTAGTTGGTCAATTTGGGTCACTTGTTCTGTCTGCCTCTCCCTACATTTATTTGTCATAAGTTTATCAGCAGCCTTGGCTGCTATAGCAATAAAAGATAAACCTGGGTCTTTTCTGCATACCATTCCTACAATTAGCTCAGTAAAACTGGAAATATCAGCTGTTATCAGCTCCAGAGCAAACACTGTCCTAAAAACATGCAACCAACTTCATAAAAATGCAGTTACTTAGAAGAACCTAGCTGAAAGGAAAATTCACTAACCAAAACCAGGACAACTTGCCCTTGTTGAAGCCATGCTGGGTGTCTTGAATCAGATCCCTGTCCTCCATGTGCCTTAGCATAGCTACTAGGAAGATCTGTTCCATGATCTTCCAGGGCACAGAGGTGAGGCTGACAGGTCAGTAGTTTCTGGGGTCCTCCTTTCTACCCTTTTTAAAAATGAGTGCTGTTTCCCTTTTTCCAGTCTCCAGGGACTTCACCTGACTGCCATGACTTCTCACATATCATGGAGAGTGGCTTGGCAACTACATCAGCCAATTCCTTCAGGACTCTGGGATGCATCTCATTGCAAGGGTGAAAAATCATGGACTCCACACAAAACAATATGAATTCAAGCAAAGCCATTTATTACAGAAACAAGTCTCCTTATATATGCAGTTATTTCCTGATCACGCATCCACATTCCAAGCATGCATTAGCTGATTGGATATTGTCCATGTTCACAAGCTGTCTACGTGCCCGAGTCTCACTGCTAATAGGACTGTTGATTTATGTCGTGTTTTCAGCTTTCCGAGGTGACCTTGAAATTCCTTTGGGCCTGGCTAGTTTAATAACAAATCTCCATCTCATAGAAACCCATCCATACATTAACTTCAAGAAAATCCCTCAAATCTCCCACATGAAAGTGTTAATATATCTATATGAATCCTGTTTTTCACAATGAGGTGCAAAACAGGACTTATCTTGCAGGTTGTGTCTATGGTTTGCAGCCATTTTGTTTTCAAAGATAGAATGCAAGTAGATAAAATTTTGGTAAAATATGAGCAGAACTTTACAACATACAGTTTAAGATTTCAGCAAATTTAGCTTACTAAGTAACGTGAAACAGACAGTATATTAAAAATCACATAATTTAATAATTCTAAGTGATTAATTCTATCTGAAATGCACTTACTTAAGCTAAATGATTAATATAAAACTTGGGCTCATCTATTGATCTGTGATTAGTAAAAGATCATTGCCATACAGACATGTCTAGTAGAGAGAGCTCAATGTAGGCTCACCCAGGCTGTCATATTTATGGAATAAAGTGATTGACTCATAGTCAAACGGGAAAGGTATGCATGAGACTCCTTGCACCCACAACTTATCGGTGTTCAGTGTGTTGTTCTGCTTCCTTGTGAGTTTCCTAAAAGGAGTTATTGGGTTGGCTACTGTTCAGGCCTTTACCTCATTTGGAGCCTGTAGCAAACTGCTGCTGGTTTGGTTGGGGGAGGAGTCAAGTGCATCCATCACAGAATTATTATTGTTGCTACCCACTGGCATGCATCCTCTGAAAGAATGAGTAGTCCACCACTGAGAGGGCGAAAAATCATGCACTCCACACAATCCAATATGAATTCAAGTGAAGCCATTTATTACAGAAACAAACCTCCTTATATATGCAGTTATTTCCTGATTACACATCCATGCTCCAAGCATGCATTAGCTGATTGGATATCATCTATGTTCACAAGCTGTCCACGCGCCCGAGTCTCACTGCTAATAGGTCTGTTGGTTTATGTTGTGTTTTCAGCTTTCCAAGGTGGCCTTGAAATTCTTTTGGGCCTGGCTAGTTTAATAACAAATATCCATTCTATAGAAACCCATCCACACAGTAACTTCAAGAAAATCCCTCATATCTCCCACACGCCACTTCAGGTCATGCACAGCCAACCCTGAAGACCTCATATTCAGCACAAGATATGCTATTCACTATCCCAAGCAGCTATACGAAAGAATGGGAGACTAAAGCTGTCCAGGGAATGGAGGCTGAAAAGATCAGTAACTTCAGTCTCACATGCACTAATCACAAAATTGGTTGGCCACAGGGGTTGACTACAGCACTGAAAGAGATGAAGACAGTTAGGTACCTCTGTGTACCCTGTGAAACACTGGTCTGAGAGCGTATAACCCACGCTGCCTTGCTGCCTGCAGTATCAGATCATTCCAGGAAGAAGCTTGCCCCTGGAATACTGGGGCTCCATATCACATCTTACAAGGTCTGTTTTTTCAGTAGTTATTTACTAGCCTTGTTATCTGGTACTAGTTTCGCCAGCAGAGTAGAATTCCACCTTACATTATGTTATCTTCACTGCAGCTTGAATCTCCAACATCCACTGTTGCACAGACAACAAATGCCTTCTCCATCAAATCCAACTGCGTGTGGTTTTTAAACAATCAAGATCCTCTTGACCCAGAAGAGAATGCAGGGGATACCGTTAACTGTGATGTTAAGACTGTAGTGGTTGTGGGTAAACAGCCTTCAGGGTCCTCTTTCCAGCTGTTCTTTCCTGCTGACAACATGACTGACCACATAAAAGATCATCATCAAGGGATGGGTATTTCAGGAATGTCACCATTTACTGCAGGGCAACAATAAAACATGGCAGATGCTGTTAACCCCCTGCCCCCCCACTAAGGAAAAGTAATAAGAGGAAAAGGGAGAGAGACAAATTGGAAAAGTTAAAAATGCTCTACTAATGGTACTAATAAGTAGAGAAAATAATACAAAATCAATCTTGACTTTCCCAGTGTAGCACGGCTGGCCCGCAGTGGAGTTGGCATTGCTCCAGCGGTTGCAGGGCAGCTACCTGGAAGTCCTGGGCTGGACTCAGCAGTAAACCAGAACTGGATTAAGGGATGCAGTGAAACAAAGAAATAAACTTATCAGCAAAGTCAATTATACTGTTAAGCAGGCATTCTTTATTGACAGAACTGGGACTGGATGCTGTTGCACTGCTTATATTCACACAATTATTACATATTCATTACAATTTTTGGGAATTTTTAACATGCTATCATCTATACTAAGAAATAATTGCATAATCATTAGGTTAGTATGAAGTTATTTATTTCACAGTCTTTGCTGCCATGTAGCGTCGTTTACAGTTACTGCTGCCTCTTTCAGGGGGGCTTCTGAGGGTCCACTGATTGACCTCTCCACATTGGCAGTTCTTCATGGAAGTGCAATTGGTACACACTTACAGAAGTAATTGATTACTTTTTTACTTACAATATATCTACTGATTACTAGTCAAACATAAGCTAAGCACTCTGCTTCTAAACAATGTATTACTTAATCTTCTGTCTCCAGCTTGTCATGCAGGAGGATCTAAAATTTGAAAATTATCCTCTTGTTTTGCAGGTGATTAGAAAGCATTTATCATGTCAATTGATTAATGATGGGTGTGTCTTTTATAACTTAATCACAGTATACATTAATTTAGCAGCTTCTCTTCAGCAGGGCCTGGAACTAGGCCAAAGATCACAGGCAGAACAGGCAGGGTCCTCTTCAGATGCCGGCCATGGCTGAAGAGAGCGAGACCCTCGTGATCTCGCACTTTTATGTGGTGTATGACGTGTATGGGATTGAATACTTAGTTGGTCAGTTTTGGTCACCTGTTCTGTCTTCCCCTCCTTGCAAATACACCCCTATAATTTACAGGACATGCAAAATTTATCAGTAACCTTGGCTGCCATAGCAATAAGTCTAAACCTGTGTCTCTTCTGCATACCATTGCTACTGTTATCAGCTCCAGAGTGAACAGTGTCTGAAAAAACATGCAGCCAACATCAGAGAAGTGCAGTTACTTAGAAGAACTAAGCTGAAAGGAAAATTCACTAAAAGAGAACTGATCTTATGCAACGATGAGAATGATGCATACAGACATGCATATGGAAAAGCAAACAGAAATGCAGACACAGAGTTCTTGTTAGCAGCAAGAACAGACCCAGGCAGAGCTGAGCCGAGCTGAGCTGAGCCTTCTTTAATTAGCCTTTCTCCATTTATAGCTTTACAGATACGGGCCTGGACCAAGAGATTAAACAGGATGTTTTTTTCAAAAAATGTTATTCCAAACACAGGCTCAGACCCAACACTCACATGCCATACATCCTGGGGATGGTGTTTTGGCCCGAGATATCATTCTTACTGGTCTGGGATATCACTCCTTCACAAACACACAATCCTGTGTAACTTGTCAAGGCCACCTTTTTTTTTACTGATTGCTGTGATTTAATCATGTTAGTATTAGTCTACTTTGGCGGTTCAGATGGTCATGTTAGTATTGATCTTCCTTTATCATCCAGGTGGCTGGAGCCATATGTCCTGCCATTCCCAGTCTTGTTTTAAACAAAACCAGGACATTCCACCCCTTATTCCATACCATTTACATCATACCCAAATCACTACTGCTTTTTACCTGTCTTCAAATGTATATACACACACATATCACTAGTTCATGATTCATCTTTCTTCACAAAAAGTTTGTTAAGATCATTTAGTTCATGGCTGCAGGTCTCTGTCACAGTAGTCTCTCTAGGCAGGAGAGATGGTGTATAATCTGGTGCACTTCATGCCCAGGAACTGCAGCTTAGGGATGTCAGTCTTGAGGAAGTTACTGAACGCCACTCAGTGAAGCTAGCTCAGGTTTCATCAACACTGCATCAACCTAAAAGATAGTTACTAAACACTTAGTATCATGCAGCAATTAACATCATACAGTTTGAAACTGAGTATTCTCACCCAGAATCAAATCTCCTTGAGGTATACATTAGACTTCACCATCCTTCAGCATCACCCACCAAGTACATCCAGGCCCTTGAGCAAAAACAATCCCACAGATGGGTTTGCCTTTGCCTAAAGAAAGAATAACCCAGACAGCTTTTCCTAACATATTCCTTCCATGCACCACAGGGACTTTATCCCCTTCTACTGTGTGTAAAAGGTCTGACTAAGCAGGGCCAGCTCGACTGATTGATACCGTGGTGTTAACTAACCAGGTGGCTTGTGCTAAATGCTTATCCCAGTTTTTAAAAGTTCCACCTCCAATTGCCTTCAGGGTAGTTTTTAACAAGCCATTGTATTGCTCAATCTTCCCAGAGGATGGTGCATGATAGGTGTCACGGAGGCACCCCGAGGCTAGTTTAAGGGACAACAGGGTCCAAAACAACTTTTATTAAACCAGTGAGAAACAGGGTTTTAGCACTCCAAAAGTGACTTAAATATAGGTTCGGATATCAGTTGAGGAAAATTATTAAGGGGCAGCAACTAGTACAACAGGCGGTCCACAGAGTGCATGCACATGGCTTCACCCAAAACAATGTCGGAGCCGCCCCTGAGTCCCAGAGGAGTACACACTTGCCTGAACACGATGCGGGATTATTCTTAAAGAGATACAGGTACAGAAAGTGTACGCTCGCAATTCCGCGAGGGTAAATTTATAATACACTCGCAATCCTGCGAGGGTTAATTTACTTACACATGCGAATGTGCACGGAATACTACACGTGCTTATGTGGAAGCACGGGAGGAAAATACACTCGCGACTGTGCGAGGAATTAATTTAAAGTACGCGTGCAAATGTGCACGGAAAGTTACTCATGCTTGTATTAAACGTGGAAAGTTACTCATGCATATGTGCACGGAAAGGATAAATACACTCGCGACTGTGCGAGGAAATAATTTTATACGTGCTTGTATTAAGCATGGGAAGTTACACGTGCATATGTGCACGGAAAGTATAAATATACTCGCAATCCTGTGAGAAGTTTTACTCACACACGTGGCGGCAAGGCAAGCAGAGTCTCCATCCCGAGGAGGGGGGCTCTCGGCCGCGGCATCTCGCTCGTGCTCCGAGAGACCCGCGACAATGGGCGAAGTCTCGACGAGAGTCCCGGTTTTTATAGGCTGATCAGACCTGACTGTAGGCATTCTAGAAGTTTCTCTGCACCCCCACACCGGCTGTGGGGTGCCCCTGAAGCCTCCAAACATCCTCCACACTGGCCGCAGGTGCCCAGCGGCTCACTGGCACCTCGGCACTCCCTTCTCCTAATGGCCCTGGCCAGAGTGCTCCGGGACCAAAGAAAAGAAGCTGTTAGCCTCAAGTAGCAGAGAGAGAGGGAGATGTGCCTACTCCTTCCATACTGAAGGGGGGGGGGTTAGGGGGGGTTTGCATTCTGCCACAATAGGAAATATGATATACTCATTCAATGCCATGCTCTTTGGCCCAGTTGTTTATGAGACTGTTTTTAAAATGAGTCCCATTGTCTGACTCGATTCTTTCTGGAGTGCTATGTCACCACAGGACTTGCTTTTCAAGGCCCAGGATAGTGTTCCAGGCAGTGGCATGAGACACAGGATATGTTTCCAGCCATCCTGCAGTTGCTTCCACCATTGTGAGGACATAGTGCTTGCCCTGGCAGGTTTGAGGGAGTATAATATAGTCAATCTGCCAGGCCTCCCCATATTTATTTTTCAACCACTGCCCCCCATACCACACAGGTTTTAACCTTTTGGCCTGCTTGATTGCAGCACATGTTTCACAATCATGGATAACCTGTCTATGGTTAAGTCAGTCCACCTCTCGGTCATGAGCCCATCTATTCTTGCATCCCTTCCTTGATGACCTGAAGCAGCATGGGCCCACTGAGCTAGAAGAAGTTCACCTTTACATTGCCAGTCAAAATCCACCTCAGCTACCTTAATCTTAGCAGCCTGATCCACTTGCTGATTGTTTTGGTGTTCCTCAGTGGCTCAACTTTTAGGCACATAAACATCTACATGATGTACTTTTACAGTCAGGTTCTCTAGCCAAGCACCAATGTCCTGCCACAAGGAGGCAACCCAAATAGGTTGGTCTCTGTGCTACCAGTTATTTTACTTCCACTGCTTTAACCACCCCCACAGGGCATTTGCTACCATCCATGAGTCAATGTAGAGATAAAGTACTGGCCACTTTTCTCTTTCAGCAATGTCTAACGCCAGCTGTATGGCTTTTACCTCTACAAACTGGCTTGATTCACCTTGTCCCTCATCAGCCTCTGTGACTTGTGTAGAACTCCATAGAGCAGCTTTCCACTTTCGATGTTTTCCTACAAGACAACAGGATCCGTCAGTGAACAGGGCATACTGCTTTTCATTATCTGGTAATTCATTATATGGTGAGGCTTCTTCAGCACACATCACCTCTTCTTCTGGTAACATTGCAAAATCTCTGCCTTCTGGCCAGTTTGTGATCATTTCTAAGATCCCTGGGCAATTAGATTTTCCTCTTTGAGCCTGCTGTGTGATTAATGCAACCCACTTACTCCATGTAACACTGGTTGTATGATGAGTGGAAGGAATCTTACCCTTGAACATCCAGCTCAGTACTGGTAATTGGGGTGCCAGGATGAGCTGTGATTCAGTACCAACCACTTCTGAAGGAGCTCAGACCCCTTCATATGCTGCCGGTATCTCTTTTTCAGTTGGAGTATAGTTGGCCTCCGAGCCTTTATATCCTCTACTCCAAAACCCTAGAGGTCAACCTCAAGTCTCACCTGGTGCCTTTTGCCAGAGGCTCCAGGTGGGACCATTGTCCCCAGCTGCAGTATAGAGCACATTCTTAATATCTTGTCCTGTCTGGACTGGTCCAAGGGCGACTGCATGTACAATCTCTTGTTTAATTTGTTCAAAGGCTTGTCGTTGCTCAGGACCGCATAGAAAATCATGTTTCTTTCGAGTCACTTGGTAGAGAGGGCACACAATCTGGATGTAGTCCAGCATATGCATTTTCCAGAAACCCACAACACCTAAGATAGCCTGTGTTTCCTTTTTGTTAGCTGGTGGGGACATAGCTGTTATTTTGTTAATCACCTCTATCGGGATCTGGCGACGCCCATCTTGCCATTTAATTCCCAGAAACTGAATCTCTTGGGCAAGCTTCTTGACCTTACCTCTCTTTATGGCGAAACCAGCTTTCAAAAGAATTTGAATTATTCTCTCACCTTTCTTGAAGACTTCTGCTGCTGTGTCACCCCATACAATGATGTCATCAATGAACTGCAGGTGTTCCAGAGCTTTACTTGGTTCCAGTGCAGTCTGGATCAGTCCATGGCAGACAGTAGGGCTATGCTTCCACCCCTGCAGCACTCGATTCCAAGTGTACTGGATACCCCTCTAGATAAAGGCAAACTGTGGCCTGCATTCTGCTGCCAAAGGAATAGAGAAAAATGCATTAGCAATGTCAATTGTAGCATACCACTTGGTTGCCTTTGACTCCAGTTTATATTGCAGTTCTAACATGTGCGGCATGGCAGCACTTAACAGTGGTGTAACTTCATTTAGGCCATGAGAGTCTACTATTAGTCTACATTCTCCACTAGGCTTTGGCACTGGCCATATAGGACTGTTGAAAGGTGAGTCTTACTGGTCACTCCTGGATTCTCTAGTTGTCAAATCAGTTTATGAATGGGGATCAGGGAATCTTGATTGGTGCGATATTGTTGTCTGTGCACCATCGTGGTAGCAATCGGCACCTGTTGCTCTTTGACCTTAAGCAGTCCTACAACAGAAGGGTTGTCTGAGAGATCAGACAAGGTAGACAGCTGTTTAATGTCCTCAGTCTCTACAGCTGCTATACTAAAGGCCTATCGATACCCTTTTGGATCCTTAAAATACCCTCTCATGAGGTAAGCTATACCAAGAATGCATGGAGCATCTAGGCCAGTCAGAATAGGGTGCCTTTCCCACTCATTTCCAGTTAGGTTCACTTCAGCCTCTAACACAGTCAATTCTTTGTTTCCCCCAGTCGCTCCAACAATACCGATAGATTCTGACCCTTTATGATTTGATGGCATCATTGTTCACTGTGCGCCAGTGTCTACCAGGGCTTTATACTCATGTGGTTCTGACATACCAGGCCATCGAATCCACACAGTCAAACTCGGTTGCCATTGTCCCTCTCCTCCACCTGGCTAGGGGCAGGGTCCCCCTAATTCTCTTTGATTGACTCTGGTAGGGAGACACAAGAATCCCATCTACCTTGGCTGGAAAGCTGCTCACTGGAAACCAGAGCAACTTTTCTCTTGGGAGCTTTCTTTTTCAACTCACGTACTCATGCCTCTAGGTCAGCAGTGGAATTACTCATATATTCCCCCTGGTCACACAGGAAAAAACATAATTCACCTTGTGATGTGTTCCATTTCTCTCGAGCTGGTCCTGCAGAAGGGCATCTTCTCCTAATAACTGTGACTTGCACCCGTGCAGGTAACAAGTAGAATCTATGCTCCCTCTTGGACAGTTTGTCACACAGTTTCTCCACAGCTGAGACACAGGCTTGCAGGGGAGGTGTGCTGGTTTTGTTAAAAACAAGTTTCTCTTTTAGTGAATTTGCCTGTCAGCTAAAGCCTTCATGTTAGCTGCATTTTCCTGGAGAACCCAACACATGTTTTAGTTAAACCTAGCAATGGAATGCAAGCTTATTGATAAGCACGGATGGACATCTCGCGAGAGTGGCAACAAGAAAACTGATGACCGAGAGACTGACCAATGGTGTATAACATTCCATTCACGTGAATACTTCATATAAAAGTGGAAGATCACGAGGATCTCGTCCCTTTGCCTTTTCCCTTTTTTCCTCATGGCTGACATTAGGAGAGGACCTTGCTGGTCGTCCCTGCGAACTGAGGCCTAGTGAGAGACTGAATCCAGCTCCGGTTGGCTACAGAGTCTAATCCAGGACTTTGGGTGCTGGCTCTGCAGTTGCTGAGACTTACAAGATTGGTTTTGTATATTTTGTATTATTTTCTCTATTCTTATTAGTAGCGTTAGTAAAACATCTTTAACTTTTCCAACTCTCTTCTCTCTGTCCTTCTTTCCCTCCCGATCGCCTGTCCTGAGTGGGAAGGGGGGAGAGGGAGGGGCAAAAGGGGGAAGTGGGGGGGAGAGGAGGTTAACAATACATCTGCCAGGGTTTGATTGTCACCCCGCAATCTTAACCCTCGACAATCGTCCCAAAGTTCAAGTTTAAGTTTTGAGTCACTAATGCTCGTAACAGTCTTTTCAGGTTTTAATTGCTTCACTGCAGTAATTATCAGTTTCCAGGTGGTTACAAGGCCAAGAAAATATTTTTCACTGTGACTGATTGTCTTCCACAACACAGTTCCCACTTTTTCCCAAGTCTCTATTTGAAAAACTCATAACAGGTCAGCAGGAAACCCACTGCCTCTGCACCAAATTAATAGTCTTTTGAGGTTACTCTCCTCATACTTCACCCCTCTCTTAGAGAGAATATGCGAGAGGAGTCGCAGTATTTCTTCTTCTTCTTTAAAAATATTCTGCCCCATCTCCTCTTGCCCCCATCTACTCACCTCTTTGGGTGTCCGTTGCAACGATATTGGATCCTTTATCCCTCCTCTGTCGCTTCTGTAGTGATCAATCAGGAGTCACACAGCCCGCAGACTGTGTCCCGGTCACGGTCCAGCCAAGTTGTTCCAGCTGGGGCTCGCTCCCTGCAGCAGTCGTCCCCCTTCTGTAAATTCTCCTTATGGATCACGTCGGGGTCACCAATTGCTAGGGGAAATCCCATGGGCAAGACTGCTTGAAGGAAAAGGGACCCAAGAGAGCTGGATCGCATTCAGAGATTGCTTCTTCCATGCTCAGGATCAGAGCATCCCCACACGCAGGAAGTCGAGGAAGGGAGCCAGGAGGCCTGTGTGGTTGAATAGGGATCTGTTGGGTATGCTCAAGCAGAAGAGGAGAGTTTACAGGTCATGGAAGCAGGGACTGGCCACTTGGGAGGAATATAAGGCTGCTGTTAGAGGATGTAGGAAGGTAGCTAAGACAGCCAAGACCTCCTTAGAATTACAGCTGGTGAGAGGGGTCAAGAACAGCAAAAAGAACTTTTTCAAATACATAGCAGATAAAACTAATACCAGAGACAATGTAGGCCCACTGATGAATGGAGTGGGTGCCCTGGTGGCAGAAGATACAGAGAAGGCAGAATTACTGAATGCCTTCTTTGTCTCTGTCTACTCTGCTGGAGGCTGTCCTGGGGAGCCCCATACCCCTGAGACCCCGGATGAAGCCAGGTCAATGGAGGAGTTTGCTTTAGTCGATGAGGACTGGGTTAGGGAGCTATTAAATAGTCTGGACATCCATAAATCCATGGGTCCAGATGGGATGCATCCGCGGGTGCTGAGGGAGCTGGCTGAAGTCATTGCTAGACCGCTCTCCATCATTTTTGCCAAGTCTTGGGAAACGGGAGAGGTGCCCGAGGATTGGAGGAAAGCAAATGTCACTCCAGTCTTCAAAAAGGGCAAGAAGGAGGACCCGGGTAATTATAGACCGGTCAGCCTCACCTCTGTCCCAGGGAAAGTAATGGAACAGTTTGTCCTTGGTGTCATCTCAAGGCACATCAGGGATAAGAGGGTCATTAGGGGCAGTCAGCATGGCTTTACCAAGGGTAGGTCATGCTTGACCAATCTCATAGCCTTTTATGAGAATTTAACAAGGTGGATGGATGATGGCAGAGCGGTGGATGTGGTCTACCCTGACTTCAGTAAAGCCTTTGACACAGTCTCTCACAGCATCCTCACAGCTAAATTGAGGAGGTGTGGTCTAGACAATAGAGTAGTGAGGTGGGTTAAAGAGAGAAGCCAGAGAGTGGTGGTCAATGGTGCGGAGTCTAGTTGGAGGCCAGTATCTAGTGGAGTGCCTCAGGGGTCAGTACTGGGGCCAATATTATTCAATATATTCATTAACGATTTGCACGAGGGAATTGAGTGTACTATCAGCAAGTTTGCTGATGACACTAAGCTGGGCGGAGTGGCTGACACGCCAGAAGGCTGTGCTGCCATCCAGCGGGATCTGGACAGGTTGGAGAGTTGAGCAGGGAATAACCTGATGAAATTTAACAAGGGAAAGTGTAGAGTCCTGCATCTGGGCAGGAACAACCCCAGGTTCCAGTATAGGTTGGGAAATTACATATTAGAGAGCAGTGTAGGGGAAAGGGACCTGGGGGTCCTGGTGGACAACAGGATGACCATGAGCCAGCACTGTGCCCTTGTGGCCAGGAAGGCCAATGGCATCCTGGGGTGTATTACAAGGGGAGTGGTCAGTAGATCGAGAGAGGTCCTCCTTCCCCTCTACTCCGCCCTGGTGAGACCCCATCTGGAATATTGTGTCCAGTTCTGGGCCCCTCAGTTCAAGAAGGACAGGGAACTGCTGGAGAGGGTCCAGCGTAGGGCAACAAAGATGATTAAGGGAGTGGAGCATCTCCCTTATGAAGAAAGGCTGAGGGAGCTGGGTCTCTTCAGTTTGGAGAAGAGGAGACTGAGGGGTGACCTTATTAATGTTTATAAATATATAAAGGGTGAGTGCCATGAGGATGGAACCAGGCTCTTCTTGGTGGCAAACAACGATAGGACAAGGAGTAATGGGATCAAGCTGGAACACAAGAGGTTCCACTTAAATTTGAGAAAAAACTTCTTCTCAGTGAGGGTGACAGAGCACTGGAACAGGCTACCCAGGGAGGTTGTGGAGTCTCCTTCCCTGGAGACATTCAAGGTCTACCTGGACATGTTCCTGTGCGACCTCACCTAGGCGTTCCTGCTCCAGCAGGAGGATTGGACTAGATGATCTTTTGAGGTCCCTTCCCATCCCAAACATACTGTGATACTGTGAAAACACACCCTAATACTGATTTGTTAAGAACACCACTGGGAACAGACGTTCCTGAGCCTATCTTCTAAGTAAAAACCATGAGAAGGGGTAAGAGGAGAGGGAAGCACAGAGCGGCGTACAGCGTAAGTGGGAGAAGGGGGGAAGAAGCCTTACAGTGTTTTTACACAAACAACACCATAAAGAGAGAGTTGTAACAACAACCAATAAAACAATTTACTTACATTCCTGACAAGTTGTTTGATTTTCAGAAAGGCAATACACAGAAACACGTAATATGTGCTATAAAACTTGCAGATATAGCTTATGTACAGGGGAAGCAGCTTGTCCCATACTAACTCAGTCCCACAGCTCTCTCATTCAGTGAGGACTGCTTATCCCTGTTATACCCAGGGATGTGTGGCCACAAAAATTTACTCACCCACTGGATTGCATGGTTACCGCCATACACACTCTGCTAGATGAAGAGCCTCACAGGGGTCAGACACTCACACGGGTCACCATTTGCGGCGATGAGGAACAATGCATACAGACGCAGACAGAGATGCACAGATACAAGGCCAAGCTGAGCCAGGCTGAGATCACTTTTATTAACAGTTCTCAATTTATAGATTTACAGATATGGGCCTGGACCAAGAGATCTCCTTAAGTATGAAGCATGACGCTAATGGGATGGAATACTCTTACTGATCAGTCTGGATGTCAGTCAAGCTCTGCCCCATCCGTACCCCCCTTCCTTGATGCCTCACACCTGTGGGTAGAGCACTCAGGTGTCCTTGGCTCTCCGACCAGAGCAATTAAAAACATAAACTCTGTGCTAGGGTGTTATCTCTTGTTCTCAAACTAAGTTCAAATGATGAGCGTGCTAGCTATGAAAAAGAAAGATTTCTAACTGCATGAAGAAAAATAACCCATTTTCAGTCAAACCACCACAAGTGGCAAGCACCATCTCTGTACTACTCCCATGTTGCCTGACCTTACTTCCCCTGACCATGTAATTTCTTTTTTTGCTGTATTTCAAGAAGAAGATCCCTGCTCAACCAAGCTGGCTTTTTGCCTCACCTGCTAGATATTTGGAGTTTTGGAAAGTACTTGGAAATACAAGGAAGGAGGATCTTGCGAAATATTGTAATCAATGGTGTCCGCTGTGTAAGTTAGATGACTAGAAGAAGTGGCCAGAGAATGGAACCTTGAAGTATAATACTTTGTTACAATGTATGTTGTTTTTAAAGTGAGAAGAGCAGGACAAAAAATAAATCTTTGCAAGAGATCATTAAATCGTTGCAGACAGTTTTACAGGTGGAATGGTTTGACCTTCAACAAGCTGGGAGAGAACTAACTGATAACACACAAGTCACAGAGAACTTGCAGAACACTCTGTGAGATGCTTTTCGTTATTAACCTGTTTTCTTTGTAGGTATCTGTTTAAGCACATTACAGTTTCATAAGTCTTTGCCAGTTATATGGTACAGTAAGTTCACAGACTGCTAAATCACGAGAATCCGTGGATTCAAAATGTACATTTTGTGATGATATGAAGACCATGAGTAATTCAGTTCTTTACCACGTGAATGTGATTATAAGATTTTGTGCGTGGTAGCTGATACTTTTATTTCTAGCATGCTAGCTTTATTCTGGTATCCAGACTTGCGCAACTCTCTGATAGGCTGTGTCTCATCTCGGTGTACTAAATTTGGCTCTTTTGTATGCGCACCAGGTAAAGAATCCTGTTTTTGGGATAACAGTTGTAGCACGCTAGATGAGACACTAATAAAAGCCTTGCCCAGTTCAATTTGCTAGGGCACCAGGGGGGGCAGGTGCCAATGGGGCTCCACCGTGCACTGACCTGTTTTGTCAGGGAGACCCAGCGATACCTCTACCTGGCTGAGCAGTAAGCAGATCAAAGGTGCAATGCTAAAATTTGGTTCAGGTACTAAAGTACCACCTTGCTCCCCATTAGGATGCATCCTTACACATTAGAGTAGATTTGTGGGGGAATCCTCTAAGAAAAGAAAGTTTGAAACAATATTGTATTCACGTGTGGCTTGAATGTGGGATTCTGGGTTATAGTGCTGTATTGCAATTACTGTTGTTCTGCAGATCTTTGGAAAAAATGGGATGAAGTACAGTACTGTAAGTTAATTTCCTCTTATTTTTATCTAACAATTTTGAGACGAGAAAAGAATTTAAGTTGTTAAACTCTGATTCACATTGAATTTACATGCTAGCTGCAGATATGGGAAAGAAAAGTAAATGCTATGATGGATGTGAACCTGGGAGAGGTTGTATTTAAAAGTTGGTAGAATATTAACTCATTCGGATCTAGGAAATTGAAAATAATGGATTGGTGGTTAATAAGCTGTTTATTGACACCTGTAAGAAATTGCAAAAGGTAAATGGGGCTGAGGAATGTAACTATTGCTCACCTAATAGGAACTGCATATAAAGTGTACTATGGCTGGAATGATATGGTAAAATAAAAAAGCAAAATATCCCAGGCCTGTGGTGTACAGCTTGAACATACATTTCAGGCCTGTGTCAAGCTGCAAGATAAACTCAGCTCATTGTAACTGAGGAGTCTGCTAGGGCCTGGCAACTCCCACTTGGTACCAGTGATTATACCACCTGCATGTCCTTGCCTGTATCTAAACTGCAGCGAGAAGAGAAATAAAATTAAAAAAAAATTAAAAAAAATAAAAAAAAAGGAAAAATCTATCTGCCCACTGCTAAAGCGGCGAAAGAGGGGCTTTAGTCCACCCCCCAGCAATGTTGCTGTTGGAGAACTGTAATTCTGAATGAAGGAGTCTGAGGGTGAAATTTAAAGGCATCCCCAGTGGATCCGTAGTTCTGATAAAGCTGGGAAATTAAACCAAAAATCTCTTAATAGACTTATTCTGTGCTAAATGGTTGTAAGAGACTTCTTCTGCTAGTTATGGAGGTCATGGGAAAGAAAGAAAGAAACCGCGACATATGGTGACTCCAACGTGATCCTGCATGAAGAGGATTTCGCATGAAGAAGAGACAGAGGTGAAGCTGTGACAGCCGAAGACGAACGAGATGTGGAGACGGAGCCCAGTACAGCTGATAGAGTAGCAGGGGGGAGCTGCCAAAGATCCGGATCCTTGAAAAGACACAACACCAAGAGTAGGTGAGCTGCTGGGAACAGGAGGGGGAACTTATATTATCTACATGAAAGTTGCTTCTGAAGAAGGAGGGTATTAGCCTTCTGGAATTGACTTTACGAAGGATGTTACTATGCGGCAAAGCACTACCCAAAGATGGAAAGAAACAACTGTTAACGCCATGGCACTTGTTGCTAGAGACTTTGAGAGGATTAAATGAGCAATGGGACATTGGCTTTCCCACAAAGATTTCTCAAATATCAGGCTAAATCATCGTCACTAACATTGTCAATCCAGCTTCTTTCCTCAGTGGTTACATTGGAAAACCAGTTCATCATAATTGCCTGGAAACCATCGAAGCAACATACTCCAGCCGACCAGATCTAAAGGGCAATCCTATGGAGAAAACTGAGAACTGCTTTATGTACGACAGCAGCAATATCCTGAACGGTGAAAGGCATGCTGGTTATGCTAGAACTACTAGTCATGAAGTGATGGAATCTGGACCTCTGCCTAAAATACTTCAGCACAAAAGGCAGAAATAATCGCCCTTACTTGTGCTCTGGAACTAGCTGAAGGTAAAACTGTGAACTTTTATGCAGACTCTAAGTATGCTTTCAGGGTTGTGCATGCGCACGGAACAATTTGGAAAGAAAAAGGACTCTTGAACTCTCAAGGCAAACATATCAAACATGCAGAAGAAATACTGGCAGCTCAACTTCCTAAGAAGGTGGCAATCATGCATATCAAGGCGCACCAGAAAGTGAGCTCGGAATTGGAAAGAGGAAATGAGCTGGTGGACAGAGAGGCAAAACTGGTGCCTAAGCAAAAGATAAAAGTAGAAAGTGCCCTAGTCCCCGACGGGCAGGTTATTTTAGAAGGTAAGCCAGAATATACTAAGGAAGGCCAGAAACTTATTATAGATTTAGAGGAATCATATAATGAGGAAGGGTGGGCTCACACCCCACAAGGGAAAACTTATTGTTACCTCCTATTTAGTTTGGCCTTTAGTAGCAGAAGCATTATATAAACATATGCAATAATGGCAAATTGATTTTTCGGAACTCCCAAGAAAAGGGGGGTGCCGATATTTGTTGGTACTGATACCTTTTCAAGTTGGTCAGAAGCACTCCCTACCAGAACAGCAAAAGCTCGGCAGGTAACTAAAACATTAGTACAAGAAATAATACCAAGGTTTGGAGTTCCAGCTGATATATCCTCTGATAAAGGGCCACATTTTATTTCAAAAATTGTACAGCAAATCAGTCAGCACTTGGGAATAGTGTCTGAATCAAAGACTGCTGCTACTGTTGTTGGAGTGCCGTTTAAACCATTTTAGCATTAACTTAACAATATGTTCTTCATATTTTATTCTCTGCTTTTGTAAAATTCACAAAAATAGTTTCACTATAGCTTCTTCTTCTGCAGACAAATTAGATCCCATATTTAACTATCCAGCCGCTCACCTGTATTCGTGAGACGGTGATTGCCCAGGCGTGTTTCTCGATCAGTCCAGCTGTCGAGATGATCGTTCGGCTGGAGTCCCTCCAGACGCTCGCTTCAGTGTTTCTGTGACCCTATCACGTTGGGGTCACCATTTGAGGGATTGACGACACGGACTCCTGGTGCAGGTGAACCAAAAGACCCTTTATTTAGGCAAGGCACTTACATTTATAGCTGGTAGCTATCGTACACACATTTAACTTTCTGTTTCGATTGGTTTATGCTAGCTGTTCATGCACTTAAAGCTATCTCGCAATTGGTTTATTTAATCTTGCACACGCTCTGGCAGTTTGGCTAACACACTGTAAATTGTTGGAGCGAATAAAGGACTCAGCATTCTGATTCAATATGTGAATCATGCAAAGCCGATTTATTACAGAAACAAGCCTTTTTATATATGCAGTTATTTTCTGATCACGCGTCCACGCTCCAAGCATGCATTAACTGATTGGATATCATCTATGTTCACGAACTGTCCATGCGTCTGAGTCTCACTGCTGATAGGTCTGTTGATTTACGTCGTGTTGCTGCCTTGTAGCTGCTGAATTGTTTTGCTTCTACAGCAGATCCTGTTTTCAGTTTTCCAAGGTGGCCTTGAAATTCCTTTGGGCCTGTCTAGTTCAATAACAAGTCTCCGTCTAATAGAAACCCATCCACAGTAAATATCATGCTGACAGTGTTTCATCGACCTCCTCTTATCTTGTAGAAAATCATCCTGGTTCCTCATTCTATTTTAGTCAAGGACGTTCCAATAACTCAAGGTGACTGTCTGTAAGATATTCCACAAAGAAGGGCTTCTTCAAGTACATCAAGAGCAAAAGGAAGGCTAGAGAAAATGTAGGTCCAGTGCTGAGTGAGGTGGGTGCCCTGGTGATAGAGGATACAGAGAAGGCAGAATTACTGAATATTGCCTTTGCTTCCATCTTTACTGCTAAGACAAGCCCTCAGGAATCCCAGACCCTGGAGGTAAGAGAGAAAGACTGGAGAAAAGAAAACTTTCCCTTGGTTGAAGAGGATCAGGTTAGAGATTGTTAGGCAAACTGGACACCCACAAATCCATGGCCTCTGATGGGACGCACCCATGAGTGCTGAGAGAGCTGGAAGATGTTATTGCTAAGCCACTCTCCATCATCTTGGAAACGTCATGGATGAGAGGTGCCTGAGGACTAGAAGAAGGCCAACATCACTCCGGTCTTCAAAAAGGGCAAGAAGGAGGACCCAGGAAACTACAGACCAGTCAGCCTCACCTCCATCCCTAGAAAGGTGATGGAACAACTCATTCTGGACATCATCCCCAAGCATGTGGAGGAAAAGAAGGTTATCAGGAGTAGTCAGCATGGGTTCACCAAAGGGAAATCATGTTTGACCAACCTGATAGCCTTTTATGATGGTATGACTGGCTGGGTAGATGAGGGAAGAGCAGTGGATGTTGTCTACCGTGACTTGAGCAAGGCTTTTGACACTGTCTCTCACAACATCCTCATAGATAAGCTCAGGAAGTGTAGGTTGGATGAGTGCGCGGTGAGATGGATCAAGAACTGGCTGTATGGCAGAGCTCAGAGGGTTGTGATCAATGGTGCAGAGTCTAGTTGGAGGTCTGTAGTTAGTGGGGTTCCCCAGGGGTTAGTACTGGGTCCAGTCTTGTTCAACCTGTTCATCAGTGACCTGGATGAAAAGACTGAGTGTACCCTCAGCAAGTTTGCTGATGATACAAAACTGGGAGGAGTGTTTGATACACCAGAAGGCTGTGCTGCCATTCAGTGAGATCTGGACAGGCTGGAGAACTGGGCAGAGAAGAACCTAATGAAGTTGAACAAGTGTAGGTTCTTGTATCTGGGGAGGAATAACCCCAGGCACCATACAGGTTAGGGGTTGATGTGTGGGAAAGCAGCATTGCAGAGAAGAACCTGGGAGTCCTGGTCAACAACAGGTTGATCAAGAATCAGCGATGTGCCCTTGTGGCCAAGAAAGCCAATGGTATCCTGGGGTGCATTGGGAAGAGTGTGGCCAGCAGGTCAAGGGAGGTTATCCTCCCTCTCTGCTCTGCCCTGGTGAGGCCGCATCTGGAGTACTGTGTCCAGTTCTGGGCTCCCCAGTTTAAGAAGGACAAGGAATTACTGAAGGGAGTCCAGCAGAGGGCTCCAACTATGACTGGAGCATCTTTCTTATGAAGAGAGACTGAGAGAGCTGGGTCTGTTCAGCCTGGAGAAGGCTGAGAAGGGATCTTAGTTATGCTTATAAATATCTCAAGGTTGGGTGTCAAGAAAATGAGATTAGACCCTTGTCAGTGGTGCCTAACAATAGGATGAGGGGCAATGGGCACAGACTGAAACATAGGAGGTTCCATATGAATATGGGAAGAAACTTCTTTACTTTGAGGGTGACAGAGCACTGGAACAGGCTGCCCAGAGAGGTTGTGCAGTCTCCTTCCTTGGAGACATTAAAAACCCACCTGAACGCATTTCTGTGTGATCTGCTCTAGGTGAACCTGCTTTAGCAGGTGGGTTACACTAGATGATCTCCAGAGGTCCCCTCCAACCCCAACCATTCGGTGACTCTGTAAATTTTTGGTTTTTACTGTAAGAACAATCATCCACTGGAACAGCCTCCCCAGGGACATGGTAGAGTCCCCATCGCTGGAGGTTTTCAAGATGCCTTTAGATAGGGTGCTAGATAATCTCATCTGTGCTCCTGTTCTCACAAAAGGTTGGAGCAGATGTTCTTTCCAGGTCCCTTCCCACCTGGGCTGCTCTAGGACTCTACGATTCTTCATTGGATCATTGTTTAACAGCCCTTCACTCTCTCTGGTTTGGAGCCCAGTATCAGCAACAATGTCTGCGAGGCAAGACAAATTCCACCAGGCACCACAGACTTCTAAAACCTATGATAATCATCCAATCACCCAGTCTCTCTGAATGTATAAGTCATACTTTCCTTCTTCAGAATTCCCCTGCCCCCAGAAGAAGGAACACCTTCTAGATACCTTAGGGAGTTTACACTGACAAAACAATAGATCGCTACCTGGCTCAGTCAGTCAGCAAGCAAACACTGCACCAGTGTAATTTCAAGGAAACGTCATTGTCACGGAGGGACCCCGAAGTTAGTTTTAGGCGGACAACCAGGTCCAAAACGGGCTTTTATTCTGTCCGGGAAAGTCCGGGAAAACAACCAATTAGAAACGGGGTTTATACAATCAGTCACTCCGGTAACATAAAATACAGATTCGGATATCAACTTTGAGGAAATTATTGGGGTACAGCAAATAAGAATAATGGAGATCCACAGTGTGTATACACGTGGCTCACCAAAAACAATGCCAGAGCCGTCCCTGACTCCAGGAAAAAAATACACCCACGTGTTTAGGGAGAAATTATATTAAGGATATACGCTTGCCTGAATCTGGCAAGGAATTATTAAAGAAAATACACGTGCTTATATTTAAGCATGGAATACACTCACGTGTCTAGTGAGGAAAACATCCACCCAAGTGGCGAGGAATTATTTAATACACTCGCTTATCTGGTGAGGAAATATCTAAGTTATCACTCACCCACACGTGGAGACGAGGCAGTCCCATTTTTCTTTCGGGAGGTTACCTTAGACGGTATCCCAGTCCCGGGAAGGTTCTCGGCGGCAGCATTTGGCCCGCGCTCCAAGAGGACCACACAAAAGGCAGCCTCGGCGGACCCCATTTATAGCCGTGTCAGATCTGGCTGTGGGCAGTCTAGAAGCTTCGCGGCTTCTCTGCACCCCCCTACTGTGGCTACGTGCACCTCTGCACCCCCCTACTGTGGCTACATGAGCCCCCTCCTCTCTCCTAATGACTCTGGCCTGGGTCTCCCAATAAGGACCATTAACTTGCCCCATTGAAGGAGAGGAGGGAGGTGTGCACACATGCAGCTGCCACATCAGTTCTCAGCGAGGGGGGGGGAGGGGGGAGAGGTAGGGGGACAGTGTACTGCCACAGTCATGTGTCAGTTTCCACCTACTTCAGGTAAATAATTTCCATCTCCTCCCCGGGAAGATGAAAGATAAGTGAAGCCCTCAGCTTACTTAACACGCCTGTGTCACCAAACTTCACCTGATGGCTTGGGGATATAGAAGAGAAGAAGATGCCTTCCAGCGGGCATCTCAGATGCCTCAGTAATATAGTGAAGGATTGCCCTGCTTTGCCATGCACATCTCCCTTTTTTAATAGCTGTTAAAGATTAAATTTGCCGTCTCGTGATGTACTTCTGATTTGCTCTCACAGCATGAAGACGGTCTCTCCAACCACCCCCACCTCCACCATCCAGTGAGCTGGGGGTGGGCAAGAGGTTGGGAGGGGACAGAGCCAGGACAACTGACCCAAACTGACAGAAGAGATATTCCACTCTGTCAGAGAAGCACCAGAACTGCCATTCGGACCAATTGTTTTCTCCTACCATATCCCTCCTCACCAGAAAAGGGATACCAGAACCATAGAATAGAATAATATAAAAATAGAATCACTTTGGTTAGAAGAGATCCTTCAAGGTCATTGAGTCCAACCATAACCTAACTCTAGCACTAAACCATGTCCCTAAGAACCTCATCTATATGCCATTTAAACACCTCCAGGGATGGTGACTCCACCACTTCCCTGGGCAGCCTGTTCCAATGCCTGACAACCCTTTCCGTGAAGAATTTTTTCCTAATATCCAGTCTAAACCTCCCCTGGCACAACTTGAGACCGTTTCCTCTTGTCCTATCACTTGCTACTTGGGAGAAGAGACCAACACCCTCCATGCTACAACCTCCTTTCAGATAGTTGTAGACAGCACTGAAGTCTCCCCTCAGCCTTCTTTTCTCGAGGCTAAACAGCCCCAGTTCCCTCAACCACTCCTCATAAGACTTGTGCTCCAGGCCCCTCACCAGCTTCATCGTCCTCCTCTGCACTCTCTCTAGTATTTCAATGTCTTTCTTATAATGAGGGGCCCAAAACTGAACACAGCATTCAAGATGGGGTCTCACCAGCGCCAAGTACAGTGGAACAATCACTTCCCTAGTCCTGCTGGCCACACTATGCCTGATACAATCCAGGATGCTGTTGGCCTTTTTGGCCACCTGGGCACACTGCTGGCTCATATTCAGCTGGCTGTCAATCAACACCCCCAGATCCTTTTCTGCTAGGCAGCTTTCCAGCCGCTGTTCCCCGAGCCTGTAGTGCTGCCTGGGGTTGTTGTCACCCAAGTGCAGGACCCAGGACTTGCCCTTGTTAAACCTCGTACAATTGGCCTGAGCCCAACAATCCAGCCGGTCCAGATCCCTCTGTATAGCCTTCTGACCCTCAAGCAGATCAACACTCCTACTGAACTTAGTGTCGTCTGCAAACTTACTAAGGGTGCACTCAATCCGTGGCGATGAGAACGACGCATACAGAGATGCATAGACAGAGACGCACAGACACAGAGTTCTTGTTGGCAGCGAGAGCAGAACCAGGCAGAGCAGACCTGAGCTGGCCTGAGCCTTCTTTAATTAGCCTTTCTCCATTTATAGCTTTAAAGATATGGGCCTGGACCAAGAGGTTAAACAGAACGTTTTTTTCAAAAAATGTTATTCCAAACACACACGCCCAGGCCCAACACTCACACGCCATACATCCTAAGGGCGGTGTTCTGGCCTGAGATATCATTCTCACTGTTTTGACTGATTGCTGTGATTTAATCTTGTTAGTAGTATTTCTTCTTTGACGCTCTGGATGGTCATGTTAGTATTGATCTTCCTTTATCATACAAGTGGCTGGACCTGCATGTCCTGCCGTTCCCACACAATCCCCTCATCTGGATCATCGATAAAGATATTAAACAGAACTGGCCCCAATACTGAGCCCTGAGGAACACCACTCATGACCGGCTGCCAACTGGATTTGGCTCCATTCACAACTCTTTGGGCCCAGCCATCCAGCAAGTTCTTTATCCATCAAAGAGTACACCCATCCAGGCCATGAGCTGTCAGCTTCTCCAGGAGAATGCCGTGGGATACAGTGTCAAAGGCCTTACTGAAGTCTAAGTACACAATATCCACAGCCTTTCCCTCATCTACAAGGTGGGTCACCTTGTCATAGAAGGAGATCAGGTTGCCTGCCTTTCATAAACCCATGCTGACTGGGACTGATCGCTTGGTTGTCTCGTATGTGCTGTGTGATGGCATTTAGGATGATCTGCTCCCTGACCTTCCCCGGCACTGAGGTCAGACTGGCAGGCCTGTAATTCCCTGGATCTTCCTTTCGGCCCTTCTTGTAGATGGGCATCATGTTTGCCAACTTCCAGTAAACTGGGACCTCCCCAGTTAGCCAACATTGCTGATAGATAATGGAAAGTGGCTTAGTGATAACCTCCGCCAGTTCCCTCAGCACCCTTGGGTGTATCCCATCCGGCCCCATAGACTTTTGGGTGTCCAAGTGGTGTAGCAGGTTGCTAAGCATTTCCCTTTGGATTATTGGGGCTTCATTCTGCTCCCCATCCCTGTCTTCTGGCTCAGGGGGCTGGGTACCTGGAGCACAACTGGTCTTACTATTAAAGACTAAGGCAAAGAAGATATTTAGTACATCAGCCTTTCCCTCATCTTCTGTCACTGTTTCCCCTCACATCCATCAGGAGATGGAGATTCTCCTTAGCCTTTCTTTTGTTGCTGATATATTTATAGAAACATTTCTTGTTGCCTTTTACAACAGTGGCTGGGATTAAGTTCTAGTTGGGCTTTGGTCCTTCTAATTTTCTCCCTGCATAACCTCACAGAGTTCTTGTATTCCTCTTGAGTCACCTGCCCCTCCTTCCAAAGGTTATAAATTTTCTTTTTATTCCTAAGTTCCAGACACAGCTCTCTATTCAGCCAGGCCAGCCTTCTTCCCCGCCAGCTCGCTTTTGGGCACATGGGGACAGCCTGCTCCTGTGCCTCTAAGATTACCTTATTGAAGAGAGACCAGCCTTCCTGGACTCCTTTGTCCTTCAGGACTGCCTCCCAAGGGACTCTGCCAACCAGCCTCCTAAACAGATCAAAGTCTCCCCTTCGGAAGTCCAAAGTAGCAGTTCTGCTGACCACCCTCCTTACTTCTCCAAGAACAGAAAACTCAATCGTTTCATGATCACTATGCCCAAGGTGACCTCCAACCAACACATTGCCCACAAGTCCTTCTCTATTTACAAACAACAGATCCAGCGGGGTACCTTCCCCAGTAGGTTCGCTGACCAGCTGTGTCAAGGAGTTGTCCTCCATACACTCCAGGAGCCTCCTAGACTACTTCCTCTCTGCTGTGTTTTATTTCCAGCAGACATTCGGTAGGTTTAAGTCCCCCACAAAAACAAGGGCTAGCGATTGGGAGACTTCTCCCAGCTGCCTGCAAAATATTTCATCTGCCTCTTCATCCTGGTTGGGTGGTCTGTAACAGACTCCTACCAGGATATCTGCCTTGTTGCTCTTCCCCTTGATTCTCACCCATAGACACTCAACCCTATCATCACCCTCATCATGCTCCAGACTATCATAACACCCCCTGACATACATGGCTACCCCACCTCCTCTCCTTCCTTGCCTATCTCTTCTGAAGATTTTATAACCATCTAATGCAGCACTCCAGTTGTCAGAATCATCCCACCATGTTTCTGAGATGGCTACTATATCATAGCTTTTCTGCCTCACAATGGCTTCCCACCCCTCCTGTTTGTTGCCCATGCTGTGTGCATTCATACAGATGCACTTCAGCTGGGCCATTAATCCCGCCACCTTTTTCTGGTGAGAAGCCCTAAATTCCTTGGTGGCCATCCTCAAGTGCTTCCACGATTTCTGACAGATCATTAACCCTTGTGTTTATCCTACTGCGTGGCTCTCCATTCCCTACCTCCACTGGGATGGCAGTCTGAAGGGCCTCGCTAGCACCCCTTCCCTCAAATGCTGGCATGCCGCCCTTGGGTATGCTTCTGCCACATCTGGTTTCCTCCCCTCCCCGCTTCAAATCTAGTTTAAAGTCCTCTCAATGAGTCCTGCTAACTCCTGCCCCAGGATCCTTTTCCCTTTTTGAGACAGGTGTGTCATATTTCTTGCTAGCAGACCAGGTGCCGTGTAACCCAGCCCATGATCAAAACCAAAAAATTCTGCCAGTGACACCAGTCCCACAGCCAGGTACTGATCTGGCGGTCTTCCTGCATCTTTCCTCCTGAAACCCTGCAACTGTGGGGACAGAGGGGACACTACTTGTGCTCCTGACCCTTTGATCAGTCATCCCAAGATCCTGAAGTCTCTCTTGATTGCCTTTCGTTTTCCCTTTTCACTTACATCATTGCCTACCTGAAAAATTATTAGGGGATAATAGTCTGAGAGCCTAACATGGGCAGGAAGTTTACTTTTTATGTCTTTAACGCTGGCCCCAGGGAGGCATCAGACTTCCCGAAGAAGTGGGTCTAGCCTGCATATAGGGCCTTCTGTTCCCTTTAGAAGGGAGTCTCCCACGAACACAACCCACCTTTTTTCCTTTGTGGGAGCTGTTTTGATGGAGGGCACAGAATGACTTATCCTCTGCGGCACTTCCAACTTAGCGGAACCGCCTCCCTCAATGTTGTTGCTTGGTTCCACTTGCAAGGCCTCATACCTGTTTTGCGAGGGAACCTGGGAAGGTGGGGTGGTCACAAAAGGGACCCTCCTCCTTCTACGCCGAGCAGGAACACGCTGCCATTGCCCCCTATCCCTCGTGTCACTGCATTCCACATCCAGAGCCTCATGCCTGTTGAACGGAGGCACCCGGGAGGGTGGGGTGGGTAAGGGGGTGTTTCTCCTGCCAACCCAAGTGTGGACTTTATTCCATTCATCCCTTTCCCTTGCCCTGATTTTTTCAGTCAGGCAAGGGGAGGATACAGGAATCCCTTGATCTTCATTTCTTGCTGGTGGTCTTATCTGTCTGTGGGTGACCAAAGCTTGATCCCACAGGTCGATTTCCTTTACCAGCTCCCTGATACTTCTCGACCTTTCTAACTCCTCTTTCAGTTCTACTACCAGGCTGAGGAGGTCATCCAACTTCTCACACCTCACACAAATGTTTTCTCTACTGCCACTCTATACCAGTGAAAGGCTCTGGCATACTCTGCAGACTGAGGTCTGGGTGGCTGCATGTTCCCATGGCAGCTCTGTCTGGGTTGTTACCTCTATGTTGTTGAGTGCAGAGTACTTACCTTTGCCCCGAGTGGGTACCATAGTTGGCTCCTTCTGCGAGGGTGACGAAAACCAATTGAGGTAATCACTTGAGCCAGCAAAGCTTCCTCACCCTACCCACTCACCCTTCAGCGCAAACTGCCACACTAACTGCCTCACCCCTGTTTGCTGGCCTTGTTTGCTACGCTCCCTAGGAGGCCATTTGAATCTTCCTTGGTTGCTCCTGGCAATGCCCCCTCTGCATCAGCCCCTCTCACAAGATCAGCTGGTTCACAGCAATTCTCTCAGCATGACCACAGTTTTGCCCGGCTACAGGATTCCCTCCTCATCTCCTCAATCCATGCCTAGGCTCAGCTCTTAACATAGCCACTGCTGCGCTCTTCGTTTCACCACGTTAAAATATCTGGCAGTTTCTCTGTAGCCGTTGCTGTGCTTGTTGCACGTCGCTGACTGAGAGGCCATAAAACACAGCCATTGATAAAGCACTCCAACAGGAGTTGGATGCTTCCAACACATTGCACTGTGCCGAAACCACCCTTGTATGGCACACCTGTAGCGTCACATATGGTATTTTCTACCGTTTTAGCAGCAGCCTACACTGGTGTGCTGGTTTGACTGAAAGTGAGTTAATTTTTTCATGCAGTTAGAATTTTTTTTCATAGCTAGCACGGTCATCATTTAGATTTAATTGGAGAACAAGAAGATAACAGCCTGGGACAGAGTAAATGGTTTTAATTGCTCTGGTCCGAGAGCCAAGAACAGTTCCGAGTGCTCTGCCCACAGGCATGAGGCAGCTAGTAAGGGGGGCATAGATGGGGCAGACCATGACCGACATCCAGACTGATCAATAAGAATATTCCACGCCATTAGCATCATGCTTCATACTTAAGGAGAGTCAAGATCTTGCAGCTAGCTCTTTGTCAGAGCCGGGCCAGAGACCCGTTTGGGAGAGTTCTGTTCAGGACTTTATTTTGGCCTCTGGCCATCCTGCCATTTTGCACAGGCCTCTGGACCTTACAGTCTTTTTCTCTCTTCTCTCTCTCTTTTATTTTAGATTCTATTTTCCATTTTCTATATATGACTATTAGTACATTGGTGTTATTTTATTAAACTGTGTTTGTTTATCTCAATCCAAGTTTCTCCCTTCCCTTTTGATTCTCTCACGCATGCAGGATGGGGGGAAGTGAGCGAGCAGCTATGGTGGTTATATTGCTAGCTTGATTTAAACCATGACAGCTGGCTTCAAGTACATTTGCATACTACTTCCAAAAAGCAAAGAGTTTGCTTCCTACAAGATGCAGGAGACTATTGCTAAGCAGTTCCAGCATCACGTTTCAAATGACTGGGCAAATCATTATCTATCTATAGAACACTGTTAACGGACTGAAATGTTCCACATACTTAAGCTCAGGGGAGACACCATTTTAACTCATACAACTATTTCCCTCAGTAAAAACGCACAAGACAGAGATGATATCCCCATGCTAAATCTTTATTGTGCAACCGCTGCTCAAAGCTTTTAGTACTTTCCACAGACACACATCACACAAAATCAGACATCAACTGTGTCGAGATTGACGGGCAACAAACAAAATCCATTCAGTGGCCACTCGTACACATGCAGCAACTCCCGCGGTGCAAAAATCTTAGCCAGGCGGCCAGCCCAACTCACAACCACCTAGAATAGGTAGATGTACGCGACAGACAGACTGCCCACACTCAGGCCCTTCATCCACAACCATCCGGAATCCATTGGTCAGGCCCAGGTGAGCAGCACGCTTCTTGCCCACAATCATTAAATGCCTAAGAAGCTGGAGAAGGAAGTACAGAACCATAAATAAATAAAATAAAAAGCCACACGCAAAGAGGAGAAAGGGCACGAAGGGAAGGAATGAGAACAGATAACCACACAGAGAAACCAGTTAGCCCATTCCTACCAATTCAACCATTGCGCTTCAAATTACTGTCTGTCCACCCACCTGCAACTGACATTTTCCAAGCAAAGCTACAAAGACCGATTATGCACACCACTGTGGGGGAAAAACAGAGCTATGCCATTTTCTTCAGGCTAGACACTAGCAGGCTGCATAACAGTCACAAAAGCTAAGTTTGTCTCTGGGTTAAAGCCCCCATTATAACTTCAGGCAACATAAGCAATTCTGGTGCAAAATAAACTTTAGGCTGCCTTTTGCATGGGTTTACAGAGTCTTTGAACTTGACTTTCATAGCTAAAAAAAAAACATCCAGCACCTCTCAGCCAGTTTTGCCCTTCCTCACCCCTGACCTACCAAAGACCCCAAGCCATTTTCTCCGTATTAGAAAAAGTACTACTAGTAGTAGTACTCTTACTCTATAAACCATGACAAAAGGCATCAGACTGCGCTCCGAAACAACGCTGCATTTTGCACCAGAAGTACATACTCAGAGGTGAGCATTGCTTTATATCACTGCTTTTAGTCAAAAAGCTCAATTGCATTGCAAGCTAGAGGCAAGAAACTATAGCGTCAGAAAACCCAAAATAGCCTGTTGTGCCCTATCAAGAAGAAAAGAGGGGATAGGAAAGAGTCTAATAAATTAGGAACTATTTACAGGTACAGTTTAGCATACAAAAAGCTTCCACAGTACTTACAGAGTCACCAGAATCTTCTGCTTCAGATAACCTGATAATTGGTTCCTTAGGCATGGCTAGAAAAAGTGTCCAAGCTTGGGGTGAAAGACCATGGAACGCAAGGCACTGGAGGAAGAGTAAACAGTTAAAATGTAATTGGCTTCAGAGAAAGGTAATAGCTTAAGCAAATCAATATGCCGCACTGGACTTGTACAGCAGCAGATTACCAGATAGCCCAAACGTTGATTTTTCTTATGTGACATTAATACTTTCTATATGCATAATAAAACACATTTACAGAGTCCCCTCTAGAAGTGGGATTCAGCATGCAAGACAATGGGGGCAAGGAAATGGGCCAGTCCTTCAGATTAGCAACCTCCACTATGTTTTCATTTGGGTTGATTGTTTCTTAAGCAGCTTTTCTATTCAATGCGGTCCACGCAGAGGCAGGAGACAAATGGCTTAACTCAATCAGCAAATAATTTAGCAAAGTGGAAGATCAGCGGCCACTCATTTTCCATGGTACAGGGGGAGCTCAAGTATGGAATGAAAGCATAATCGCAGAAAAAATAATAAGAAAAATAAGAAAAGCTGTAATTCTTTGCTTTAATAATCCAGTTTTGGGCTTCAGAACCAAAGCCTAGCACATCAGAGCTGTGAAATCTCTATAATACTATTATGAGGCACATCAAGCCCTGCATTTCTCTGTTGGAAAGTAAAATGTGGGAAAGCAAGATGTGCGGTTCCAGTCATCTGGATGATAAAGGAAGATCAATACTAACATGACCATCTGGACAGTCGAAGACATAATACTAACATAATAGCATATAAAGGGCCTTGGACAGATTACTTTGAAGTACGTTTCTCGTAATTGTAAAAAGTTATAGCCCAGACTCGTGACAATGGTATCTCGGGCCAGATAACCGCCCCCAAGTGCATGGGATGTGTGAATGTCCTTGGGCCGGGTCTGTGAATGAGTGGAACAACAAGTGAGACAAACATCACATGAGTTTAGTGTGTTCTTAATAACAATTAGTGGAAAAGCACCTTTTTGTAAACATCTTAGTCCAGGCCTGTACCTGTAAATCCTATAAATTGTCAATGGTGAATAAAGAAGGCAGCCTAGGCCTAGGTCAGCTCTCTGCTTGGCCAGGCTCTGCGCTCCTTCCTGAACAAGATCTCTGCCTCTGCGTGAATTTCTGTCTGCGTCCTGGTACGTGTCGTTCCTAATCGACGCATTTCTCCTATGTGGAACCAACTCATTACGGTTGTGAAAAATATGATAATGATTTGTGCTAAGTGGAAAATTCTGCTAAGCTGCAGAAATGACTCTTGTTGACCAAATAAGGCATGGCACCTGTTTAATTTGGAAAGATTGTTACAGTTGGTCGTTGGGCAAACTGTTGTGAGGGGGGACACTGAGGAAGAAGGAACTCTTCAGCCACCAATGAGAAAGAGAGAAGACCCCTAGTGACAACCAACCACGGAGTCTGAGTGCAAGAAGGACTAGCCGAGGCAATAAAAAGAGTTCATCAGAAACCTAAGGCATGCATGTTGGCAGAGCGCAGACTCCCCATGCACCCAGTGCTGTTTTGCTTATGCTTTAATGAACACGTTTTTAATGAGTTGTATTAAACGTTGTTATTCATGAGGAAAAAGCGTGAGTTATTTCAACTGGTGACCTCGATGTGACAACCTTGGATAGCTCTGTGTTACCCCAGGTTCAAGGGGGGCGCCTCACTTTAATAGTGGCTCTTGGACTCGGGTGTGCGAAGAGCTACCAACGTTATTCAAAATTAAAGCATAAGCAAAAGAATTGAGCTCCCTCCCTCCGAATTACAGCAGTACACCCGTAATTCAAGGTGCACGAAGACCCCGGCAGAAACAGCGGACTGTAAGCACTGCCGGGTTGGGTGGTCTAAATGGTGCTGAATGTGTGAGACATTAATGCAGTTATGAAGCGAGTGCGGAGTCCTTCTAGGTGCGGTTCCAACACCCCGCGAGGGGCTTGGCCACCGAAGGGACGAAGCGAAAGGACAAAGGAGTGAAAGAGCACCATTTGGGATGGGCCAGGGAAAGAGTAAATCCTTAAGTTCTCCTTTCTGGGATCCCCTAGAGGGATCCCAAGAGAAGTTTACGGGATCTCCAGAGAGATCCCAAGCGGGACTAAATCCCAAGAGGTCAAGAGGGAGCGACCTTCCAGGTATACCCCCAGACAGTCCCCTGGGGATGATGTTAGAGTCCTGGAGAATCCCAGGTCTTCAGGACCCTAGAAAGGGTGGTCCCAAGAGGTCGAGAGGGAGCGACCTTCCAGGTATGCCCCCAGACAGTCCCCTGGGGATGATGTTAGAATTCTGGAAAGATGAGGAAAGTACAAGGGAAAAAAGTAAAGAAAAGATGATCCAATATTGTATGGTTGAATGGGCCAAAGAAGAAATTAGGCCAGAGCATTTATTTTGGCCCATTTTTGGATAATTTGACGATTGGATGTGTCAAGCTTTAAATTTATATGTAAACAGAAAGGAGTCTTTTAGTCAAGAAGAGAGTGATTATGTTTCATGCTGGAAAGGAAGTTTGAGAACTGTAGGAATATATGTATTTGAGAAAAAGGATAAACGTACTCGGGAGTGGACCCCCCAGTTTGTAGCAAAATCCTGAGGAGATATAAGAAAGAAACTAGAAAAACTCGAAGAGATGAGGAGAAACAAAGAGCAAAGGAAAAAATCTTAGTAGCCGCAGTAAGGGAGAGTCAAAAGAAAGAAAAAAAAAAACAAAAAAAAAAAAACAAAAAAAAAAAACCTGCCCTCGTAGTGGAAGCAAAGGGAGAACCCTTTAAAGTTCCCATACTGGATAATGTGGAAATTGAATCTGAAAAAAGAATTTACCCAGAGGCTGAAAATAATCTATTGGGGAGAGATTTAATTGTGGCATCAGGCATGACTATAGAAATTGAACAGGGAACATTAAAAGTAAAACTTTATGTGTTAACACCGCAGGACAAAGTTAAAATCAACCATATATATTGATTCAAAGTATGCTTACATAGTAGTTCACACATTTGGGAAAATTTGGAAAGAGAGAGGGTTAATAAATACCCAAGGAAAGGAATTAGTACATCAAGAACTAGTGGTTAGAGTTTTATAGGTCCTTAGAGGATCATCAGCAGTAGCAGTAGTCCATGTAAAAGGACATCAGAGAGGAACCAGGTTTAAAATTAGAGGAAACAACTTGGTGAATCATGAAGCTAAACAGGCAGCAATGTTATCTTTAAAACCTATTGTCCTACAACCTCTAAGAGACAAACAAACAAAAAGGCAGAGAAAAAGTTCACTATAAAAGAAAAAGCAAAATTAGAGAATATAGGTGCAGAATTCAAGAATGGGGGATGGTTTTTTTTTTTACCAGATAGTAGAGAGATGGTCCCCAAAAATTAAGTTAGGGGAATTCTAAATTTACTACATCAGAAAACTCATTGGGGAAACAGAGCTCTCTGTGATCAGTTTTTGAAGTGTTTTGGATGTTTTGGGATATTTGAAATAGCTAAACAAATTACGTATGGGTGCTTGACTTGTCAAAAAGTAAATAAAGTAAGTATGAGAAAATCACCCGCAGGGGGAAGAAAAACAGCATAGATCTTTTGAAAGGATTCAAGTGGATTATACTGAATTGCCCAAAGTGGGAATATATAAATACTTATTGGTTATAATAGACTAACTAACGCACTGGGTGGAAGCCTTTCCTGCCATGAGAGCAACCGCCTAATTTGTAGAAAACTTGCTGAACTCTGCGAGATACTGTTCCTTATTAACCTGTTTTCTTTGTAGGTATCTGTTTAAGCACATTACAGTTTAAATAAGTGCCTGTTACATGGTACAGTAAGTTCACAGACTGCTAAATCATGAGAATCCATTGACTGAATATGTACATTTTGTGATTATACAGAAGATTTTGTGATTATACAGAAGACCGTGAGCTCTTTACTGCGTGAATGTGATGATAATATTTTGTGTGTGACAGCTGTTACTTTTCTTTCTAGCATGCTAGCTTTATTCCAGTATCCAGACTTGTGCAACTCTGTGATAGGCTGTGTCTCATCTCAATGTGCTGGATTTGGCTCTTTTGTATGCACACCAAGTAAAGAATCCTGGTTTTGGAATAACAGTTGTAGCACACCAGGTGAGACACTAATAAAAGCCTTGCCCAGTCCAGCTTGTTGCGGTGGTGGGGGGGCGGGTGCCGACTGGGCTCCAGCGCGCACTGACCTGTTTTGTCAGGGAGACCCAGAGGCACCTCTACCTGGCTGAGCAGTAAGCAGTTCAAAGGTGCAATGCAAAAACTGAGATATTGTCTTGAATATGTGTAACTGTGATCTATCTGCATATTTGACCTTGGTATTTGGTTTTCATATCTGAGTTCAGCATTTTAATTTGCATATTTATATTCGGTACCAAAAGAATTTTGTTTGGGGAGATAATTATAAAATGGGAACCGATTCCGCTACTAAAATACCACCTTGCTCCCCTCTTAGGATGCATCCTTATACATTAGAGTAATTGCTCTTATTGCTATTTAATAAAGTTGAGACCAGAAAAGAAGTGAGGTTGTTAAACTCTGATTCGCATTGAATTTGTGTGTTTGTTGGAGGAATGGGAAAGAAAACTAAATGTGGAGGGGTTTGGTTAGATGGAGATATGTTGTTGAATTAGTCAGGCCCAAAGGAATCTCAAGGCCACTTTGAGAAGCTGAGAACAGAATCTGCTGTGAGAAAGAGAGAGGGGCGTTTCTTCATTAACAGGGCCTCAGCATGGCGTGAGTCATCGGACCTATCATCGGTGGGGCTCCAGCGTGTGGACTGCCCATGATACTCATTTAGCGAATCCATGCTGGGAGCGTGGATGCATGATTAGAGAATAGTTGCGTATATAAGGAGGCTTGTTTCTGTAATAAATGGCTTTGCGTGATTCACATTGAATCGGAATGCTGAGTCCTTTATCGCTCCAACAAATGGTGACCCCGACGTGATACTCCAAACGGCGTCTCACTAAGATCGGGGAAAAGCCTGGAGCGGCCCAGCCGGAGGCGGATCAGCTGGACTGAGAACCGGGCGGAGGCGTACGGACATTCCGCAGATAAATTTGTTGAAGAAGTCCCCGGAAAAGGTGAGCAGCTGGGAGCAGGAGGAGGGAAGAGTGAAGCTATGGGGCAAAATATATCCTCTGAGGAAGAAGTCATAGTTAAACTCCTCCTGCATATTCTCTCTATGAGAGGACTTAAATATGAAGAAAGTAACATACGTAGACTGTTGGTTCGGTGTAGAACTAACGGCTACCCGACAGAAGCTGAGAAGGTTTTTAAAATTGAACTTTGGGATGATATAGGGCAGAAATTATGGGATAAGGTTAGCAATGGAGATAAAGAAGCTAAATCATTAGCGACTACATGGAAGCTTATAATTTCCACCTTAAAAGAATTTAAGGCTGAACGGGCTGCGGTTACCAGAATTTTTGCAGCATTGCAGCTTGATAAGAACTCTAAAAATAATTGTGAAGCTTACCCGGTTCCTGTCTTTGATACCTTCTCTACTCCATCCCCTGCTGTGCTTTTGGCACCCCCGATACCTCAGCAGTCCGGGGTGGGGGGAGGAAAAATGCCGAGCGGGTGTCCTCCTACACTATTAGCAAACCCTGATGAGAACAGCAAGTCAAAAGGATTGGAATCAGACAACTTGCCCAAAGAACCTGTGAAAGCTGAGAATGCTAAAGTTGTAAACAAGCCCTTTTATCAATTTGTATCTGCTTTTACCACCTTTTAACCCTCCAACTTCCATGAGAGAGCAGAAGGAGTCGCCGGATAAGAATTGGGCAAAAGAACTGTGTGAAAGATCAGATCAACTATTAGCGAGTGAATCCAACAGTCAGCAATATCAAGCTATGAGAGAGGTGCCTGAAACCAACAAAGCAGCCAAATCATTTGCAACTATTAATCAGGGTCCCAATGAGAATTACATGCAATTTATTGACCACCTTCAAGAGGCCATCAATAAGGAGGTTGAAAACTTGGAAGTTAAGGAAGCACTGGTGTTGAAATTAGCAGTAGAGAATGCTAACGTTTGCTATCAGCATGTTATTTGCGGGTTTTACAGTACATATTATGTGCTCCTGTGTACTGTCTCTCTGAAAATCAAGCAACTTGTCAGGAATGTGAGTTAATTGTTTTACTAGTTGTTCTTAAGTGCACCGTGAAACCTTCTCCCCGCTTTTCCCACTCACGCTGCAAGCAGCCCTGTGCTTCCCCCCCCCCCCCACCCCTCAAAGTTTTTACTTGCAAGATGGGGTCAGGAATGATTGTTTTCAGTTGTGTTCCTAAAAAATCAGCATTGGGAGGTGTTTTAAAACATAAGAAAGCACTCGGACAAGAAATCATTAAATCTTTTCAGACAGTTTTACAGGCGGGGCGATTTGAACTTCAACAAGCTGAGAGAGAATTAACTGATAACACACAGGTCAGAAAACTTGTTAAAGTCTGCAAGATGCTTTCCTTATTAACCTGTTTTCTTTGTGGGTATCTGTTTAAGCATGTTGCAATTTTGGTAGGCCTTTGTTATATGGTACGATAAGTTCACAGTCTGTTAAATCATGAGAATCCGTTGACTCAAAATGTGCATTTTGTGATAATACAGAAGATCATGAGTAATTTAGTTCTTTACTGCATGAATGCGATGGTAAAATTTTGTGTGTAGTAGCTGTTATTTTTCTTTCTAGCACGCTAGCTTTATTTCGGTATCCAGACTTGCGCAACTCTGTGATGGGCTGTGTCACATCTCGATGTGCTGGATTTGGCTCTTTTGTATGCACATCAAGTAAAGAATCCTGGTTTTGGGATAACAGTTGTAGCACACCAGATGAGACACTGATAAAAACCTTGCCCGGTCCAGCTTGCTGCGGTGGCGGGGGGGCGGGTGCCGGTTGGGCTCCAGCACACACTGACCTGTTTTGTCAGGGAGACCCAGCGGTACCTCTGCCTGGCTGAGCAGTAAGCAGTTCAAAGGTGCAATGCAAAAATTGAGAGATTGTCTTAAATTAGTGTAACTGTGATCCATCTGCATATTTGAACTTGGTATTTGGTTTTCATATCTGAGTTCAGTATTTTAATTTGCATATTTGTATTTGGTACCATGACAATTTTGTTTGGGGAAATAATTACAAAATGGGAACCGGTTCCACTGCTAAAATTTCACTGCTAAAATTCTACCTTGCTCCCCCTTAGGATGCATCCTTGCGCATTAGAGTAATTGCTTATATTGTTAGCTAATAATTTTGAGACCAGAAAAGAATTTAAATTATTAAACTCTGCTTTGCAAAAAAAAAAAAAAAGAAAAAAAAAAAAGAAACAAAAAAAAGAAACAAACACCTAAATGCTATGATGGATGTGAACTTGGTATTGTATGAAGTTGTATTTAAAAGTTGCTGGAATGTGAACTGATTTGGATCTAGGAAAATGGAATAATGGATTGATGTTTAATATACTGTATTTTGACATCTTTAAATTGTGAAAGGTAAATGGGGCTGAGGAATGTAACAACTGTTGAGCTAATTGGAATCGTGTATAAAACTCAGCTCATTGTAACCGAGGAGTTTGCCAGAGCCTCCCACTTCGTACCAGCGATTACGCCAGCTGCGTGGCCATGACTATATCTGAACTGCAGCAAGAAGAGAAAGAAGAAAAAAAAAAGGAAAAACCTGTTTGCCCGCTGCTAAGCGGAGAAAGGGAGGCTTTACTCCCCCCCGCTCTGTCTTTCTTCTCTCTCTGGAGTATTGTCATCCATCCTTATTGTGGCACTGTGTTGCTTCTTGGCTTTGAATCAGGGGTTGTTGGTGATGTTTCTTTTTGCTTCTGTCTTGTTTCCTAGGTTTTGGCACATATGGGGAAAGAGCTCATAATTTTACCTCCCTACTGAAGTCATTCTTTTCACACTGGTCAGCTTTGGGGAGGTCAGAGTGCTCAGTGCTTCTCTGGGTCAGACTGGTACTGATTTGGGTGTGGAGTGCAGCCAGGTTGGTTTGATGTGGAGTTGGAACTGATTTGTTTTCATGCTGGGCTGGAGATCCTGCCAATCCCAGATGGGGGCGAGAGGGAGGTTTTATTCCCCCCCGCGCCCCTCCCCTAAGCAATGTTACTGCTAGAGAACTGTAATACTGCATGAAGGAGTCTGAGGGTTGAAATTTAAAGGCATTACCAATGGGTCCATAGTTCTAATGAAGCTCAGAAATTAAACAAAAAAAATTTTTTAATAGACTTATTCTGTGGTAACTGGTTGTAAGAGACTTCTTAGTAAATTCACCATGCTAGTTTTTGAGGTCATGGGAGAGAACGAAAGAAAGGCTGTTTTTTGAGACCAATAGAATGCCAAATTTGGAACAAAGTTTTAATACATGAATTCTTGTAGTTGCCAGAAAGTCCTATACCTCTCTTGGGTCAGGATTTGTTAAGTAAATTGCAAGCTCAAATAACGTTTTCTGAGAATTCTGTTTAGTTGCATGGCCTACAAGAAGCTGCTTGGATGGTGCAGATCTGCTTGCTGCAAGTGAGAAATCTCCAAGGAAATTTCAAATGCTGTATTTCCACTAGTATTAACAGCCAATGTTTCGATAAAGCAAATACTACACTGATAGAACTGAAACAGGACTTCGATCCGGTAAGGGAAAACAATATCCAATAAATATGGCAGCCAAAATGGAGTTGGAAACTTTGAGGAATAAATTTATGACAACCTTACAGGCTGACTGCATTCGATTGGACTTGCAGATTTGTCTATTTATAGCTACAACATAGAAACAACCTGTGGCTATTGTGGGACAGTATGATGAGAATGCAAACAGACTGATATACTTGGAATGGATTTTTTTGCCCAATTCTTTTCCTAAAACTATTACTGAGCCCCTGGAATTGATTGTTACTCTGATCAAAAAAGGCAGAGAATGGATTCAGGCTTTAGTAGGCCGTGATCCATCTGTCATATATGTACCTTTTGCGAAAGCAGATTTTGATTGTTTTTATTCACAATCTCTGTCCTTGCAAATTGCGCTAGCAGATTTTCTTAACAGCATAGGTTTTGGCATGCCTAAATGTAAACTGCTTCAAAATCTGTGTGTCTTTGATATCAGACCAGAGACCGTACTTGTATTCGGTCCTATCCCAAATGCTCGCACAGTTTTTGTTGATGGTTCAGGGAAGTGTCATGAAGCTGTAGTGGTCTGGCGTGAAGATAGCGATTGGCATCATTCTGTTACAATTGTTGAAGGCTCAACCCAATTAGTGGAACTTGGTGCAGTTTTGCATGCCTTAGAGCTTTTTAGGGAGGAACCTCTAAATTTGGTTTGTGATTCTGAGTACGTAGTCAAGGTCCTACAGCGCATCCCCTCCACTTAAAGAAATCTCGCAACAGCAACTTTTTGATATGTTTTTATCATTGCAAACTGCATTACAGCTTTGCAAACACCCACTGTTTGTTACTCATATACGCTCTCATACAACTTTACCAGGTCCCATAACTGAAGGTAATGCAGTTGCGGATTCTTATACTGTAGCTACAGTCCGTTTCCAGTCTGCCAGGGCTTCACATGATTTCTTCCATCAGAATGCTGCTGCCTTAAAAAAGATGTTTGGTCTCACTCTCGAGCAAGCGATAGACATAGTGCGCTCTTGCCCGGAATGTCAAGGTCTGATTACAAGCTCGCCCTCCCTTGGAGTCAACCCTCGCGGACTCTCAGCTAATGACATTTGGCAGTCTGATGTTACACGTTTCATCTTTTGGCCATTTGAGTATGAGAAAATCACCCACAGGGGGAAGAAAAACAGCATAGATCTTTTGAAGGGATTCAAGTGGATTATACTGAATTGTCCCAAGTGGGAATATATAAATACTTATTGGTTATAATAGACTAACTAACGCGCTGGGTGGAAGCCTTTCCTGCCACGAGAGCAACTGCCTAATTTGTAGTTAAAAGGTTATTGGAACAGGTTATTCCGAGATTTGGCCAGTAACAAAAAAATTAATTCCTGCTCTGTTTTACAAAGTGGTATTCTCAACATTGGCTACATCCATTGCTAAAAGCGATAACACCTCTGAGGTTAAGGGTTGTCATCATTGCAATCGGTTTCTTCTTTGTTAGCTAGCCAAGGTCTCACCCACTTTGCTGGGATCCACGAATTTTTATGGTTACCTGTAGAAACACAAGCATATCCCCTTCCCCAGGTTATTAATGACATAGGACCTTCCCATTGTTGTGTTGTCACATTAAACACACTAACCTTAGGTCCATTTTCGGAAAAATCTTTGACATTTATGATATGGTGCATAACAACAGGTTCCATTTCAATCTCACTTTTAGGATTAAGCCAGTTCAGCACATACAATGCCTTCATCAATACCTCCTCTGGACTCACACCAATTCCCCCTTGTTTTTTCAAAACAGACAAAAGATTTTTCAGAGTGCGGTGTGCACGCTCAATAATTGCCTGGCCAGTAGAATTATAAGGGACTCCGAACAGGTGTTGTACTTTCCACTGGGCGAGGAAGGTTGCAAGTGTATCAGAACGGTATGCGGGACCATCATCTGTTTTGATCTGTGTAGGAACACCCATGACAGCAAAAGCTTGTAATAAATGACGCTTTACCACTTTTGCATTTGCTGAGGTCAAAGCTGTAGCCCACAGCAGTCCTGAACAGGTATCTATGGACACATGAATGTACTTTTGTCAGCCAAACGGTGCAAATTCAGTAATATCAGTTTGCCATAACTGGCCTGGCTGCTTGCAGCGCGAGTGGGAAAAGTGGGGAGAAAGTTTTACGGTGTACTTATACCACAAAGAAACAATTCTAACAACAACCAGTGAAACAATTAAATCACATTCCTGACAAGCTGCTTGATTTTCAGAGGGGCAATACACAGATGCATATAATATGTACTGTAAAACTCACAAATAACACGTTGAAAGTAAACATTAGCATTCTCTACTTCTAATTTCAACACCAGTGCTTCCTTAGCTTCTAGGTTTTCAACCTGCTTATTGATGACGTCTTGAAGATGGTCAATAAATTGCATGTAATTCTCACTGGGACCCTGATAGTAGTTATAAAAGATTTGGCTGCTATGTTGGTTTCAGACACATCTATCATAGCTTGATATGCAAGGTCTGTTGACTGCCTCAGGATTTCAGAAACTAATAGCGCCTGTAATTGTGGTGTGTCAATTAGTGTCTGTTCCAAGAGCTGGGATACCTGCCCCTTTCAACGAGTCCCCATCATTCCATCCTAAATGATCTATAGCTGTTACATTGCATAGGTCTAATTTTGCTTGAGTCTTTCATAGTTTTTATCTGATCTTGGGGCAACATGTACACATACTCTTTTTCCTGTTAACTTTTGAAGAAAATGCTGCAAACCCCCATCCTCATCCGAGTCATCAGATAACGCAGAATTGAACGGTGCTGGAGAATCTGATATCCTTGAATAATTCCTTGCTGGGTCAGGCAAGTGCAAGCCCCTTGCCGAACCCAGGCAAGTGTAAGTTCCTGCCTAATTCAGACAAGTGTAGTCCTTGTAAGCTTAAATAACGTTTTCTGAGAATTCTGTTTAGTTGCATGTCCCACGAAAAGATACTTGGAAGCTGCAGATCTGCTTGCTGCAAGCAGGAAATCTCCAAGGAAATTTTGGATGTTATATTTCCACTAGTATTGGCAGCTGAAGTATCGGTAAAGCCAACACTACACTGATAGAACTGAAACAGGACTTTGATCCGGTAAGGGAAAACAATATCCAATAAACATGAAAGCCAAAATGGGGTTGGAGACTTCGATGAAAAAATTTATGACAACCTTACAGGCTGACTGCATTCGATTGGACTTGCAGATTTGTCTATTTATAGCTACAGCATAGAAACAACCTCTCTTTGGTTTCCTTAAATGCGATGGAGGAAAAACAAGCGTCTGGTCAGCCCTTGTGGTCCTTTTTAGAATATACCACAATAGGAAGCATGTTCTGCGAACCCCCGTTCCGCCCTCAATGGATCTTGTGGGTGCAGCAGACCCAGGTTCTGGTAGATTTTAAGTTCATCTGTCAGAACATTAAGGGCCTCCATATGCTGTGAGGTCCATTTCCATTTTCTGTTTTTCAAAATCAGGTCTGTCACGGAGGGACCCCTAAGTCAGTTTTAGGGGAGGCAAACAAGGTCCAAAACAGACTTTTATTTTGACCGGAAGAGTCTGGCAAGTCCACCGACTAGAAACGGGGTTTATACAATTAGTTAGCACTCCGGTAACATAAAATACAGGTTTGGATATCAGTTGAGGAAATTATTGGGGTACAGCAAATAAGAATAATGGAGATCCAGTGTGTGCATGCACACACTCACAGCAAACAAAGCCAGAGACGTCTCTGACTCCAGGTTACTACACTTTCTTCTATTAGCAAGGACTACGCTTGCCTGAATTAGGCAGGGACTTACACTTGCCTGGGTTCAGCAAGGGGCTTACACTTGCCTGACCCGGCAAGGAATTATTCAAGGATATCAGTCCAACTGTTGAGATGATCGTTTGACTGGAGTCCCTCCGGACGCTCGCTTCAACATTTCTTCAACCCTATCACATCGGGGTTACCATTTGAGGGATTGACGACATGGACTCCTGGTGCAGGTGAACCAAGAGACCCTTTATTTTGGCAAGGCATTTACATTTATAGCTAGTAGCTGATGTACACATGTTTAACTTTCTGTTTTTATTGACTTATGCTAGCTGTTCACGCGCTTAAAGTTATCTTGCGATTGGTTTACTTAACCTTGCACGCGCTCTGGCAGTTTGGCTAACACATTGTAAATATCTTTTACTGTACAAAAACATTCTGGTTTCTCATTCTATTTTGGTCAAGGTCGTTCCAGTAACTCAAGGTGACTGTCTGTAAGATATTCCACAAGTGGGAAAGGAACAGGACCTTTTAGAGATAGGAAAGTCGGGAAATAGCTGGGGAGCCAATCACTTTAAGGGGGGGAATTGCAAGAGAAAAAGCCTTCTTTCTTGCAACAAGAGGTTCTTGTGAGAAAAAGGTACTAGTCTCCATTTTTTTCCCTGGTAGACTCCTCCGTTACAATGAGCTAAGTTTATCTTGCAGCTTGACACAGGCCTGAAATTTATGTTCAAGCTGTACAGCACAGGCCTGGGATATTTTGCTTTTTTTTTTTCCATTTCATTCCAGTCATAATACACTTTATATGCAGTGCCGATTAGCCCAGCAACAGCTGATCTATGCTGACATCCTCCCCCCCCCAAACAGACCTCCCAAGGACTGATAGAGCTGTCTATACCTTGGGTTGCATGGAGCTCCAGAACCTGAAGTCCCCCAGCACCTGAAGGCAGCAGTGGATGCCATAGCTGGAAGCATGCCCAGCTGGAAGATCTCCTTGGACAAGTAACTATGTTACAAGAGGAGCTCGAGATGCAGTATGGTATCTGGGAAGGCAAGCAGGAGATGGATGTGTGGTATTGTACGCTGTACCAGGCTGAGCGACAGCCTGCCTTAACGCTGTGTGAGAGGAAGGTAAGCCTGAATCCAGCCTCAAGCTGACTGATACAAGTAACTCACGAGATGAAGGAGACTGGACACTTGCTTGTACTCGGGGTAGGAGGAAGACTCCCCCCGCTCCACCCCCCCATCTCCTGAAGCATCCCTACATAACAGAGAGGATGCTCTGGAGTTGGAGGCTGAAGAGCATGTGAGCAACGGACAGGATTCAGGACAAGGCAACACTACACTGATAGAACTGAAACAGGACTTTGATCCGGTAAGGGAAAACAATATCCAATAAACATGAAAGCCAAAATGGGGTTGGAGACTTCGATGAAAAAATTTATGACAACCTTACAGGCTGACTGCATTTGATTGGACTTGCAGATTTGTCTATTTATAGCTACAGCATAGAAACAACCTCTCTTTGGTTTCCTTAAATGCGATGGAGGAAAAACAAGCGTCTGGTCAGCCCTTGTGGTCCTTTTTAGAATATACCACAATAGGAAGCATGTTCTGCGAACCCCTGTTCCGACCTCAATGGATCTTGTGGGTGCAGCAGACCCAGGTTCTGGTAGATTTTAAGTTCATCTGTCAGAACATTAAGGGCCTCCATATGCTGTGAGAATCTACTACCAGATTAATTGGGCAGTTATGCCATTTTTGTAATGCTGCTATCACCACTTGCAACTCTAAAATTTGAACCGATCCTTCAGCTACAACAATCTGTGAATGCCACTGACCATTCTCAAACCATACAAAACCTCCTTTGCGCGAACGACTACTCACATCTGTGAAAATGGTTATGGCATCTAATGGACACTCACTAACAAATTACATAGGCTCCAAGGGGAGGTTGGTTTTAAATATGGGATGTGGTGGATAATGATTGTCCACCTGCACCGAAATCCAGGCAAGAGCTAAGGCAAGATCGTCATGTTTGAGAAGGATCTGGTCAAACAAATTGAAAGAAATGGGGATCACAATTTTAGCAACATACAATCCAGACAAGGTCAGAAATCAGCTTAGTCCTTTCACTATAACTTGGGCAATGGCTTCCCACCTTTGAATGATGTTTTTTTGGTTTTGGCTGTTTAAAAATATTCATTCTAATACTAACAATGGATCCTTTTCTTCCATGCTCCACTGGGCCAAAAGTCCTGCCACCTCCTTATTGGTATTATAGACATTAAGAGTAACAGGCAATTCTGATCTTACCCGCTGAGCAGTATTCTGTGAAATTTTTCTTGCAATCTGCTCAAGCGCTTTTTGTGCTTCTGGTGTAAGGCACCGTGGTTCTTTGGGGTCTCATCCCCCACGAAGGAGACTAAACGACGGTTGCAAATCTGTATTTGTAATTCCCACAACATTTCTTATCCACTGCAAGTCCCCTACCAACTTCATTGCATCGTGAAGGGTTGCTACCTTTGCTTTCACAGTAAGCTTCTGAGGTCTAATCATGGCCTGAGTTAGTTCATATCCTAAATATTTCCATGGTGCGGTTCGCTGTACCTTTTCTGGTGCCACAACCAGACCCCACTGACCTAATTGCTTCATCAACTGAATTATTGTATCCTGACTAATTTCCTTTTCATTGCACAAAAGGATATCATCCATATAATGATAGATGATCATCTGAGGGTGTTGTTGCCTAAATGACTTTAAAGTCAAATCTACATACCATTGGCAAATAGTAAGAGAATTTTTCATTCCCTGAGGTAACACTACCCAACGATATCTTTTCATGGGAGCTTGATGATTAAGCACTGGAACAGTAAAGGCAAACTTTTCACAATCCTCTGGGTGTAATGGGATTGTGAAAAAACAATCCTTCAAATCAATGACAGTTATATCCCAATCTTTTGGAAGCATGGTTGGGGTAGGAAGACCTGGTTGCTGTGCCCCCATATCTTTCATTACTGCATTAATTGCCCTGAGGTCCTGTAACAAATGCCACTTCCCCGATTTCTTCTGGATAGTAAAAACAGGTGTATTCCACGGGCTGGTGGAAGGGACCAAATGTCCGAGACGGAGTTGCTCTTCAACCAACTCCTCTAAATGTGCGAGCTTTTCTTTTGGTAATGGCCATTGATCCACCCAGACAGGATCATTTGTTTCCCAACTCAGCTTCATACTCGGCCGGGTGTCGCTCGCCGCAATGGCCATTATCAAAAAGGTGACTGCATGACTATTCCCCACTGAGACATCACATCTCTTCCTAATAATGCAATTGTCGTGTTCAGAACATAAGGTCGTACCCATGCCTCTAACCCTTGACCTCTTCTCTTATCTTAACCATATGTGTGCTGATGTGAGTAGGAGTGGCCCCCCCTATCCCCACTACCATGGTATTTACTGCTTCGAAAGGCCAACACGGAGGCCAATCAGCGCGAGGGATAATCATCACATCTGCGCCTGAATCTAAAAGCATTCTTTTTCTTTTAATCTCACTTCCAGGCCCATATATGGAAACTACCCTAGATGGTTTGTCCAAAGTCAGTTTTTCTGTGAAAGCAACCACAGGGGCTCCGGTAGAGCCAAAACCTTTCTGACCTCTTTCCGCATCTAAAGCCTTTGGAACACATGTTCTAAAGGGTACCAATTGCGCTATACGGGTTCCCTGTTTAATAGTCACAGGGGGTGTTAAGACTTGCAACACAATGCCTATGGGTCCAACATAATCAGAGTCTATTAATCCTGGCAAAACAAACAATCCCTGTCTTGAAGCAGAAGAACAACCTATTAAAAGTGCACTCAATCCATACCCTAGGGGCCCCGTTACTGTAGATGGAACTACATGTACAGACCGGTCTGTTATTGTGACGTCTGTTCCCACAGCCAGATGGACGCCTGCGCTTCCTGAGGTTGCTGCCCTGAGCTCGGACAAGCAACCATGGCTGTTCCCCCTCTCGGCTGGTATTGTGGTGTCATCGCACCCCAGCCCCTGGCGCTGGCCCTCCCGTTTCCCGGCAGCGGTGTCCCATCTTTTTTAAATTTTGATCGACACTCCACTGCTCGATGTCCATACTTATCACACCGACTGCATGTGCCATCGAAGCACAAATAATTGAGGGGAGCTGGCGACTGACTAGTGCCATTACTAGGTCCCCCTCTCCGAGTGTACTGAGGGCAGTTTCTTTCAATATGTCCTGTCTGTCCACAAGTAAAACATGCTAGACCGCGAGAAGAAGGGCTTTGGCCTTTCATTGCAGGCTTAAGTGCTGCAGCCAAGGCCTCAGCGTGGGCTTGAGCATGTATTTTTGCCTTTTCTGCCTCCTGTTGCATAATCGGTACCCGTGTACAAGCTTCACCATCTCTGCCAGAGAAGCAGTTTTTCCCAAGCCGGCTAATATCTGTTGGCCTTGGGTGTTTGCATTCAGCATGGCCAAATCTTTCCCCACAGCAGCTTTTGCCTCTGGAGTCAGACTCTGCCACTACACATCTTAGTCCAGGCCCATACCTGTAAATCCTATAAATTGTCAATGGTGAACAAAGAAGGAGGCCTAGGCCTAGGTCAGCTCTCTGCTTGGCCAGGCTCTGCACTCCTTCCTGAACAAGATCTCTGCCTCTGCATGAATCTCTGTCTGCGTCCCGGTATGCGTCGTTTCTAATCGCCACAACCTGGAAAATGGTGTTTCTTACACTCATAACCTTAGCACACGGGTGGGATGAAAACTGGCATGAGCAAGATCTGAATAAAACCATGGGGGGACGCTTTAAATTGGTGCTTTGGAATCAAAACAATCAGAGTATATATATTACATTGCCCACTTCTGCAGGAGAGAGCTTTAAATTTGTAGTAATTAACCAAAACCTTTCTGAAATTCTATCAAAGAAATTAGGTTATGTCCACCTTGACATGTTTTGGTCCTTCTGGGTGGTTGGCCTGGGCAGCACTTAGTACCTCAGCAAGAAGAAACCCAAAAGAGAAGACAAATGCTACAGCTGCAGTGAGTGGGGTCACCAGGCCAAAGAATGCAAACTCCCGTCACAGCCCAGAAGATGCCGTTTCTGCCGGAGCACCAGCCATATGGTTGTCAGCTGCCCCAAAAGAGCTCAGCAGTGCAATAGACAAACACCAGGAGTCTGACTTTTGCATTAACATTAAAAATCTGTTTAAGGATAGAGATGGGTTTTCTCAGGTAGAAGTAGACTTCTTACCTGTGGCCAGAGAAAACATAGATGAAGAATCATCACATTAGTAAAAGAACTTACTAACCTCTTAGAAAAGGGGGGAATGATACAGGGAATTTACAATTAACTAATTAACACTTAAAGAACTAACCCTTGACACTTAAAGAACTAACCCTACCCCACATCACTAAAGAGCCAACAGAGAGTTAAACCTTTAACCCACATAGCCTTGCTTAGCTTTGTGTAACTTATTGTACGAGAAACAGGACTTCACTGACGCCTTGCAAAGATAATAATCCTTGGGTGCATCCTTGGTGCATCCTTGAGTGAACTAGATAACAGAAACTTGGGCACAGGACAGGAGGTACGCCAGTTTTAACCAACTTAGCAGTCTGAGATCTAATCAACTCATCACACTGGACCAAAGGTGACTGTGTACAGAGAAAGAGGACCCGGGTTCACGATCACTGCACAGCTGCAACCAGGAGGAGCCAGAGGTGGAGACTATGGAAATGGTCTCCTGGAACTCATTGTAATAAGAACCGCCTTCTCGGGGACAGGTTATGAATATGTATAGGCATTCCTAAAATCTTTCATGAATACGTAACACTTTACTGTATTTACCCAAGCTCACAACTACTGTGAAAACACAGACACACATCTTGGGTGAAGCTATTCCCTGTGTGTCTGACGTAAATACATACCTTCCTTACAACCTCAAGGGTTGTAAGGTCATTTCCGTGCCTCAACGGGGCCTGATTTGCACTTCACTGAGAAGAAAAGGATTGATTCAGACAAAACAGCACCTGCAAGGCTATGGACTATAAACAGTATCTGCAGCTAAACAAAACCAAGGCACATATGAGATCAGTGAAAAAGATCCAATGAGAAGCAAGAAGACCCCAAACTGAAATATTGCTATTGGACTGAATCATGGTATGAATGGTCTGTAAAGATATAAAAATCTATGGCTTTCTACGCTTAGTTGGACCTCTGTGCAGGTACCCTGCTTGAGCCAGCCCTTCTGCGATTCTATTCCATTCATTTTTAAATTTGTTTTTATTTTATTTCTGCGAATTCTGATGTCTGAAAGTTTGTTTCGTGAACGGTTATCAGGCCTTGCCTGGAAGTTTGCCTCCGGAGTTCTGGAATACAGGTTCCAGAGTGAACAGTTATCAGGAGACAAGACATCTGGAAGGTATACAGCATTTGACTTGGTATATTTCCTCCATGCAGTGAATAATAGAGTGAACCTGCCACCGAACTCTTTTAAGTCACACTTTTCTTTGATAAATCTAAATATTGTTCTGCAATAAGCAGAACCTTAAATCACTCCCCTGCGACACCTGGTTGAGAGTATTTTCTGGACAACTACCATAAGTGACCACAGCTCAGATTCAACTAGCTCACTGGAAACCCCCTTTGAGTTGGTCTTCCTTGGTGCAGCGGGTATGCAGTCAAAGACTCTCCTCCTTAGACTGGCCAACTAAGGAACATTCCCTGGGGATCGAGACACCTTACTGACCTGGTAAGCAATCTGGGTACCCTTGAGAGTCCTCAGTTTGACACAGAGTGGGAAGATGCAAATTTTGAATCATTACTCTAGAATTTTGGGATCTAATCCCCTTGAGATTTGAGTCGGTTGTGTAATAATTGAACTCCTAACCAGTATCCAAGCATGTGTTTTATAATTTTGTCAGAATGCTGAATAAGTTTGGAAGAACCCCATTTGTAATTGGTTTCTGTTCAACATCTCTAGTTAAAGTCTGTGCAGAGCTTGTTGCCTGCCTGAATTGACTTTTGGGGTGCCTCCGTGACATTTTTTATTGGCATAGTCAACAGTATATCGGCAAACATGGAGAAATTATGGAGTCACAGCTATAATCCTTCCACCCCCGGTACAGAATGGGTAGAAGCAAAATGGTTCAATCCTAGTGTGGTCTTAATCACATGTGCTGTTTTGGGTGCCATTGTGTGTGCAGTCCAACGTGTCTGTTTAAAACAGGCATGGGTCTTGTGTAAATATTGTGAGCAATTTTAACAGGATAATTTTAAGAGGCAGTCAGAGATAAACAATGTAAAGGTAGAATTGCAAAGAGAAAGAGAACAGACAATTGTGTTGGAACAAAGGTTTGAGATTGCCCTGGCACAAGCAGGGGAGCCCCCCCCTGCATTATGCAAAATCAAAAGTTGATGGTGGGTGTGGATTCTGGGGATTGGGATGGAGAAGTCTGGGGAGACCCTGATGTAAGTGTAAGGAATGTTTAATGAAGCAATGTTGTTTTTACAAAACTGGGGACCTGGTGTCTGACCCCAGTGGGGAGGAAGGACTGAGAGACATCAGATTATGAATCTTTAATGTAAAACAAAGTCTCTTTGAACTAATCCCGGAATGCAAACTGATTACTGTATTTTAAAAAATTAAGCTGGGGGAAGGGTAACCAAAGAACCAGGAACCCATATTTTAAATAAATCGGTAAAGGGAGGGGGTTGTTAGAATTAGATGGGTAGTTTGTAAACCCTGAAGTACCCAACCAATGGGGAACAGGGGAGGGAATTTGTGGCCAGGATTTGGGGAAGATATAAGCAGGGGCTTTTTGCCTTATTATGTGTACCTACCTTTAGGTAGAACACTAGGTCTTGCAAAATTGTTAATAAAATATGCTTTGCTGAGAGATCCTGCCTAGACCTAAATCCTGCAGGGTTTACAGACTACCCGATGCTTCCTGGATGCCCTACCTCAGTTTACCTATCTCACTAATCTAATTCTAACAACCCCCTCCCCTTATTTATTTCCATTTATAGTATGGTTTCTTGGTTCTCTGGCTAACCTTCCCCAGTGCAAGGAGACTTTGTTTTACATTCAAGATCTGATAGCCAGATATCCCTCAGTCCCCACCCGCTGTCAGGCCTCAGATCCCCAGTTGCAAAAACAACATTCCTCCTTCAATGGCTCCTTACAGTACGGAGGTTGTTAACAATCTTTTTCAGCCAAACTCGTTTTCCCTATAATTCTGTGGTTTGTCCAGTTCACAAACCCAATGAGCAGTGGTGTTTAACTATTGATTATTAAAAACTGAATAGTAACATCCCACCCTTAATGGCTGCCGTCCCAGACATCAGTGGTAACTGCAAGACAAGCAGCAGCCCATCTGTGGATGGGCACTTTAGGTGTCAAATATATGTTTTTCATGGTTCCCCTAAGGGAGGAGGACAAACCCCAATTTGCTTTTACCTGGGGAGACAATAAGTCTTTAATTGACTTCTACAAGGTACACTCTCCTACTGTTACTCACAATGCCCTGGCTGCAGTCCTGTGAAAGTGCCCTTGGGCATTCACATAGATCAATATCTAGATGACATCTTGGTGGGCAGAGACAATAAGGAACAGGTTGGACAAGTAGCAGAGAGTATCTGGAACCTATTGACAAAAACCGAATTGGATATTCAGCCTTCCAAATGCCAAGGTCCCGGGCAGGAAATTAAATTCCTAGGGGCTTGGTGGGTAGTAGGAGCTATTGCAGTGTTGTAGAATAAGTTAAATCAAACTAACTTTTTAATTGCATTCTATTATTTTAGCTGTATTATTTTGTTTGAATAACCTGTTTTAGCATGAGTAGCCAAACTTGGTGTGAGTGGCCAGGCCTGTTGGAATTCCAGGCCTCTGACTGTGAACTTATCTTAACCTGGTTGCTTGATGATGGGGGGGCGGGGCATGAAGACCTGTATCAGGAGACAAAGAGGCAACACTGTCAGCAGAGGCTGAAAACCATCAAGAACAGTAAAAAAACTGCCTGGAAAAGAGAATCCAATAAGAAACAAAGAAGCCTCAGAATTACCACTGGACTGAAAATTGTGTGAAGGACAGTGTGAAGAGCAGGTGCACAGATTGTGAGGGTTTAAAAGCCCAAACCTCTTTTGTCTCAGGGTCCCTCCCCTTGAGAGGCACTTAGTTCAGACTGTTTCTTTGCTGTACCTTTCAATTTATTTCTAATTTTTTAAATTAAATTATTTTTTTTAAGCACAGACATCTGAGACTATGCTACAGGAAACCTACGGTCAAGAGCATTTCTTTAATATGCTGTGACAACCTCAAAGCACTTCCCCCATCCCAATTAAAACAAAGAATGATGTTATGCCTTAAACATCTAGTTTTTGATACTTTGGGCAGAAAAGATAGATGGTTGTGGAGGCAGACACCTTGCCTTTTCTTTCCCAAGGTTTTGTGAAAAGAAACATACATTTTTAAGAGAGAGGCAATTAACAGTGTTGCTGTGCCCTGCAGCCTGGGGGATAGCAAGCAATTTGATTTTTCTACACAACTGTATCATAACCTATATAAACCCTGCTTTCCTCTGTATTGGGCTAAGGATATCCTTAGCCTTCTTTGCTGCAAGGGCGCATTGTCAGCTCACGTTTGTCTTGCTGTCCACCAGGAGCCCCCCTCGTCCTCTTCTACAAAGCTGCTTTCCAGCCAGTCAGCTTCCAGCATATACTGGTGCATGGGGTTGTTCCTCCCCAGGTGCAGGACTTTGTACTTTCCCTTACTGAACTGCACCAGGCTCCTGCCTGCCCATTTCTCCAGCCTGTCTACTCTCAGTTTTGTATCATCAGCAAACTTGCTAAGGGTACGCTCTGTCTACCCATCATCCAGATCATGGATGCGGGAACAGTGGTTGAAGGCTAAAGTAAGAACACTTCGTCGACATCCTCCCCTTCATTGGGCAGCCTGCAGTGGATACCAACCACAAGGTTTCCTTTGTTGGCTTGGCCTCTAATTTTCACCCATAAGTTCTCAAGCTGTTCATTGCTGTCTTTCAAAGACAGCTCTATGCCATCCAAATCTTTTTTTTTTTTTTTTTACATAGAGGGCAACCTCTCCACCTCTCCCTCCTTCCAAACAGTTTATAGCCATCAATTGCAGTGCTCCAGTCGCATGAGTCATCCCACCAAGTTTCAGTGACAGCCATTAGGCCATAGCTTTCCAGCTGCACAGTGGTTTCCAACTCCTCCTGTTTGTTACCCATGCTGCACACATTGGTGTAGAGGAACTTCAGATGGGCTGTCGACCGTGTTGCTTTTTTGGAGGACCAAACCCCAGTTCCTTTGCGGCATTTCTCAGGTGCTCCCCTGTTGATTCCTAATGCATCAGCAGCCCCTGGCTCTTCCCTGTTGCTCAAAACTCCATCCCCTTCCCCTGCTGAGTCCAGTTTAAAGCCCTGCCAGCTTGTTGGTGAAGACCTTCTTGCCTCGCTTGGTCAGCTGAATCCCATAAGCTCCCAACAGACCTGGTTTCTCAAAGGTAGATCCATGATCATAGAAGCATAAACCTTGACTATGGCACCAGCTACACAGCCAGGCATTCACCCATTCAATTAATCTCCTCCTTCCCAGACCCCTTCCTCTGGTTGGGAGGATAGAGGAGACCACCACCCACGCTCCTGATCATTTTAACATTGCTCTGAGGGACTCATAGTCTCTTGGCAGGCTTCTAAGTTGCCTCGTCAGACCCTACATGGAATAGTACAAGCAGATGATAATCCGTAGGGTTCACCAGGCTCAACAGCCTCTCGGTGACGCCACAAATGCAAGCTCCTGGTAGGCAGCAGACTTCTCTAGAGAAATCATCCGGATGGCAAATTGGTGCTTTGGTGCCTCTCGGTAGGGAATCTCCAATTACTAATACCTGACATGCTTTTCTGGTGGTGCTGGTTCTAATGCGAGTGGGTGGTTGGGTCAGCTTTGCATGGTTGCCTTGTCCTGAATCCTGTCCGTTGCTCACATGCTCTTCAGCCTCCAACTCCAGAGCATCCTCTCTGTTATGTAGGGATGCTTCAGGAGATGGGGGGGTGGAGCGGGGGGAGTCTTCCTCCTACCCCGAGTACAAGCAAGTGTCCAGTCTCCTTCATCTCGTGAGTTACTTGTATCAGTCAGCTTGAGGCTGGATTCAGGCTTACCTTCCTCTCACACAGCGTTAAGGCAGGCTGTCGCTCAGCCTGGTACAGCGTACAATACCACACATCCATCTCCTGCTTGCCTTCCCAGATACCATACTGCATCTCGAGCTCCTCTTGTAACATAGTTACTTGTCCAAGGAGATCTTCCAGCTGGGCATGCTTCCAGCTATGGCATCCACTGCTGCCTTCAGGTGCTGGGGGACTTCAGGTTCTGGAGCTCCATGCAACCCAAGGTATAGACAGCTCTATCAGTCCTTGGGAGGTCTGTTTGGGGGGGGGAGGATGTCAGCATAGATCAGCTGTTGCTGGGCTAATCGGCACTGCATATAAAGTGTATTATGACTGGAATGAAATGGAAAAAAAAAAAGCAAAATATCCCAGGCCTGTGCTGTACAGCTTGAACATAAATTTCAGGCCTGTGTCAAGCTGCAAGATAAACTTAGCTCATTGTAACGGAGGAGTCTACCAGGGAAAAAAATGGAGACTAGTACCTTTTTCTCACAAGAACCTCTTGTTGCAAGAAAGAAGGCTTTTTCTCTTGCAATTCCCCCCCTTAAAGTGATTGGCTCCCCAGCTATTTCCCGACTTTCCTATCTCTAAAAGGTCCTGTTCCTTTCCCACTTGTGGAATATCTTACAGACAGTCACCTTGAGTTACTGGAACGACCTTGACCAAAATAGAATGAGAAACCAGAATGTTTTTGTACAGTAAAAGATATTTACAATGTGTTAGCCAAACTGCCAGAGCGCGTGCAAGGTTAAGTAAACCAATCGCAAGATAACTTTAAGCGCGTGAACAGCTAGCATAAGTCAATAAAAACAGAAAGTTAAACATGTGTACATCAGCTACTAGCTATAAATGTAAATGCCTTGCCAAAATAAAGGGTCTCTTGGTTCACCTGCACCAGGAGTCCATGTCGTCAATCCCTCAAATGGTAACCCCGATGTGATAGGGTTGAAGAAATGTTGAAGCGAGCGTCCGGAGGGACTCCAGTCAAACGATCATCTCAACAGTTGGACTGATATCCTTGAATAATTCCTTGCCGGGTCAGGCAAGTGTAAGCCCCTTGCTGAACCCAGGCAAGTGTAAGTCCCTGCCTAATTCAGGCAAGCGTAGTCCTTGCTAATAGAAGAAAGTGTAGTAACCTGGAGTCAGAGACGTCTCTGGCTTTGTTTGCTGTGAGTGTGTGCATGCACACACTGGATCTCCATTATTCTTATTTGCTGTACCCCAATAATTTCCTCAACTGATATCCAAACCTGTATTTTATGTTACCGGAGTGCTAACTAATTGTATAAACCCCGTTTCTAGTCGGTGGACTTGCCAGACTCTTCCGGTCAAAATAAAAGTCTGTTTTGGACCTTGTTTGCCTCCCCTAAAACTGACTTAGGGGTCCCTCCGTGACAGACCTGATTTTGAAAAACAGAAAATGGAAATGGACCTCACAGCATATGGAGGCCCTTAATGTTCTGACAGATGAACTTAAAATCTACCAGAACCTGGGTCTGCTGCACCCACAAGATCCATTGAGGGCGGAACGGGGGTTCGCAGAACATGCTTCCTATTGTGGTATATTCTAAAAAGGACCACAAGGGCTGACCAGACGCTTGTTTTTCCTCCATCGCATTTAAGGAAACCAAAGAGAGGTTGTTTCTATGCTGTAGCTATAAATAGACAAATCTGCAAGTCCAATCGAATGCAGTCAGCCTGTAAGGTTGTCATAAATTTTTTCATCGAAGTCTCCAACCCCATTTTGGCTTTCATGTTTATTGGATATTGTTTTCCCTTACCGGATCAAAGTCCTGTTTCAGTTCTATCAGTGTAGTGTTGGCTTTACCGATACTTCAGCTGCCAATACTAGTGGAAATATAACATCCAAAATTTCCTTGGAGATTTCCTGCTTGCAGCAAGCAGATCTGCAGCTTCCAAGTATCTTTTCGTGGGACATGCAACTAAACAGAATTCTCAGAAAACGTTATTTAAGCTTACAAGGACTACACTTGTCTGAATTAGGCAGGAACTTACACTTGCCTGGGTTCGGCAAGGGGCTTGCACTTGCCTGACCCAGCAAGGAATTATTCAAGGATATCAGATTCTCCAGCACCGTTCAATTCTGCGTTATCTGATGACTCGGATGAGGATGGGGGTTTGCAGCATTTTCTTCAAAAGTTAACAGGAAAAAGAGTATGTGTACATGTTGCCCCAAGATCAGATAAAAACTATGAAAGACTCAAGCAAAATTAGACCTATGCAATGTAACAGCTATAGATCATTTAGGATGGAATGATGGGGACTCGTTGAAAGGGGCAGGTATCCCAGCTCTTGGAACAGACACTAATTGACACACCACAATTACAGGCGCTATTAGTTTCTGAAATCCTGAGGCAGTCAACAGACCTTGCATATCAAGCTATGATAGATGTGTCTGAAACCAACATAGCAGCCAAATCTTTTATAACTACTATCAGGGTCCCAGTGAGAATTACATGCAATTTATTGACCATCTTCAAGACGTCATCAATAAGCAGGTTGAAAACCTAGAAGCTAAGGAAGCACTGGTGTTGAAATTAGAAGTAGAGAATGCTAATGTTTACTTTCAACGTGTTATTTGTGAGTTTTACAGTACATATTATATGCATCTGTGTATTGCCCCTCTGAAAATCAAGCAGCTTGTCAGGAATGTGATTTAATTGTTTCACTGGTTGTTGTTAGAATTGTTTCTTTGTGGTATAAGTACACCGTAAAACTTTCTCCCCACTTTTCCCACTCGCGCTGCAAGCAGCCAGGCCAGTTATGGCAAACTGATATTACTGAATTTGCACCGTTTGGCTGACAAAAGTACATTCATGTGTCCATAGATACCTGTTCAGGACTGCTGTGGGCTACAGCTTTGACCTCAGCAAATGCAAAAGTGGTAAAGCGTCATTTATTACAAGCTTTTGCTGTCATGGGTGTTCCTACACAGATCAAAACAGATGATGGTCCCGCATACCGTTCTGATACACTTGCAACCTTCCTCGCCCAGTGGAAAGTACAACACCTGTTCGGAGTCCCTTATAATTCTACTGGCCAGGCAATTATTGAGCGTGCACACCGCACTCTGAAAAATCTTTTGTCTGTTTTGAAAAAACAAGGGGGAATTGGTGTGAGTCCAGAGGAGGTATTGATGAAGGCATTGTATGTGCTGAACTGGCTTAATCCTAAAAGTGAGATTGAAATGGAACCTGTTGTTATGCACCATATCATAAATGTCAAAGATTTTTCCGAAAATGGACCTAAGGTTAGTGTGTTTAATGTGACAACACAACAATGGGAAGGTCCTATGTCATTAATAACCTGGGGAAGGGGATATGCTTGTGTTTCTACAGGTAACCATAAAAATTCGTGGATCCCAGCAAAGTGGGTGAGACCTTGGCTAGCTAACAAAGAAGAAACCGATTGCAATGATGACAACCCTTAACCTCAGAGGTGTTATCGCTTTTAGCAATGGATGTAGCCAATGTTGAGAATACCACTTTGTAAAACAGAGCAGGAATTAATTTTTTTGTTACTGGCCAAATCTCGGAATAACCTGTTCCAATAACCTTTTAACTACAAATTAGGCAGTTGCTCTCGTGGCAGGAAAGGCTTCCACCCAGCGCGTTAGTTAGTCTATTATAACCAATAAGTATTTATATATTCCCACTTGGGACAATTCAGTATAATCCACTTGAATCCCTTCAAAAGATCTATGCTGTTTTTCTTCCCCCTGTGGGTGATTTTCTCATACTCAAATGGCCAAAAGATGAAACGTGTAACATCAGACTGCCAAATGTCATTAGCTGAGAGTCCGCGAGGGTTGACTCCAAGGGAGGGCGAGCTTGTAATCAGACCTTGACATTCCGGGCAAGAGCGCACTATGTCTATCGCTTGCTCGAGAGTGAGACCAAACATCTTTTTTAAGGCAGCAGCATTCTGATGGAAGAAATCATGTGAAGCCCTGGCAGACTGGAAACGGACTGTAGCTACAGTATAAGAATCCGCAACTGCATTACCTTCAGTTATGGGACCTGGTAAAGTTGTATGAGAGCGTATATGAGTAACAAACAGTGGGTGTTTGCAAAGCTGTAATGCAGTTTGCAATGATAAAAACATATCAAAAAGTTGCTGTTGCGAGATTTCTTTAAGTGGAGGGGATGCGCTGTAGGACCTTGACTACGTACTCAGAATCACAAACCAAATTTAGAGGTTCCTCCCTAAAAAGCTCTAAGGCATGCAAAACTGCACCAAGTTCCACTAATTGGGTTGAGCCTTCAACAATTGTAACAGAATGATGCCAATCGCTATCTTCACGCCAGACCACTACAGCTTCATGACACTTCCCTGAACCATCAACAAAAACTGTGCGAGCATTTGGGATAGGACCGAATACAAGTACGGTCTCTGGTCTGATATCAAAGACACACAGATTTTGAAGCAGTTTACATTTAGGCATGCCAAAACCTATGCTGTTAAGAAAATCTGCTAGCGCAATTTGCAAGGACAGAGATTGTGAATAAAAACAATCAAAATCTGCTTTCGCAAAAGGTACATATATGACAGATGGATCACGGCCTACTAAAGCCTGAATCCATTCTCTGCCTTTTTTGATCAGAGTAACAATCAATTCCAGGGGCTCAGTAATAGTTTTAGGAAAAGAATTGGGCAAAAAAATCCATTCCAAGTATATCAGTCTGTTTGCATTCTCATCATACTGTCCCACAATAGCCACAGGTTGTTTCTATGTTGTAGCTATAAATAGACAAATCTGCAAGTCCAATCGAATGCAGTCAGCCTGTAAGGTTGTCATAAATTTATTCCTCAAAGTTTCCAACTCCATTTTGGCTGCCATATTTATTGGATATTGTTTTCCCTTACCGGATCGAAGTCCTGTTTCAGTTCTATCAGTGTAGTATTTGCTTTATCGAAACATTGGCTGTTAATACTAGTGGAAATACAGCATTTGAAATTTCCTTGGAGATTTCTCACTTGCAGCAAGCAGATCTGCACCATCCAAGCAGCTTCTTGTAGGCCATGCAACTAAACAGAATTCTCAGAAAACGTTATTTGAGCTTGCAATTTACTTAACAAATCCTGACCCAAGAGAGGTATAGGACTTTCTGGCAACTACAAGAATTCATGTATTAAAACTTTGTTCCAAATTTGGCATTCTATTGGTCTCAAAAAACAGCCTTTCTTTCGTTCTCTCCCATGACCTCAAAAACTAGCATGGTGAATTTACTAAGAAGTCTCTTACAACCAGTTACCACAGAATAAGTCTATTAAAAAATTTTTTTTGTTTAATTTCTGAGCTTCATTAGAACTATGGACCCATTGGTAATGCCTTTAAATTTCAACCCTCAGACTCCTTCATGCAGTATTACAGTTCTCTAGCAGTAACATTGCTTAGGGGAGGGGCGCGGGGGGGAATAAAACCTCCCTCTCGCCCCCATCTGGGATTGGCAGGATCTCCAGCCCAGCATGAAAACAAATCAGTTCCAACTCCACATCAAACCAACCTGGCTGCACTCCACACCCAAATCAGTACCAGTCTGACCCAGAGAAGCACTGAGCACTCTGACCTCCCCAAAGCTGACCAGTGTGAAAAGAATGACTTCAGTAGGGAGGTAAAATTATGAGCTCTTTCCCCATATGTGCCAAAACCTAGGAAACAAGACAGAAGCAAAAAGAAACATCACCAACAACCCCTGATTCAAAGCCAAGAAGCAACACAGTGCCACAATAAGGATGGATGACAATACTCCAGAGAGAGAAGAAAGACAGAGCGGGGGGGAGTAAAGCCTCCCTTTCTCCGCTTAGCAGCGGGCAAACAGGTTTTTCCTTTTTTTTTTCTTCTTTCTCTTCTTGCTGCAGTTCAGATATAGTCATGGCCACGCAGCTGGCGTAATCGCTGGTACGAAGTGGGAGGCTCTGGCAAACTCCTCGGTTACAATGAGCTGAGTTTTATACACGATTCCAATTAGCTCAACAGTTGTTACATTCCTCAGCCCCATTTACCTTTCACAATTTAAAGATGTCAAAATACAGTATATTAAACATCAATCCATTATTCCATTTTCCTAGATCCAAATCAGTTCACATTCCAGCAACTTTTAAATACAACTTCATACAATACCAAGTTCACATCCATCATAGCATTTAGGTGTTTGTTTCTTTTTTTTGTTTCTTTTTTTTTTTTCTTTTTTTTTTTTTTTGCAAAGCAGAGTTTAATAATTTAAATTCTTTTCTGGTCTCAAAATTATTAGCTAACAATATAAGCAATTACTCTAATGCGCAAGGATGCATCCTAAGGGGGAGCAAGGTAGAATTTTAGCAGTGAAATTTTAGCAGTGGAACCGGTTCCCATTTTGTAATTATTTCCCCAAACAAAATTGTCATGGTACCAAATACAAATATGCAAATTAAAATACTGAACTCAGATATGAAAACCAAATACCAAGTTCAAATATGCAGATGGATCACAGTTACACTAATTTAAGACAATCTCTCAATTTTTGCATTGCACCTTTGAACTGCTTACTGCTCAGCCAGGCAGAGGTACCGCTGGGTCTCCCTGACAAAACAGGTCAGTGTGTGCTGGAGCCCAACCGGCACCCGCCCCCCCGCCACCGCAGCAAGCTGGACCGGGCAAGGTTTTTATCAGTGTCTCATCTGGTGTGCTACAACTGTTATCCCAAAACCAGGATTCTTTACTTGATGTGCATACAAAAGAGCCAAATCCAGCACATCGAGATGTGACACAGCCCATCACAGAGTTGCGCAAGTCTGGATACCGAAATAAAGCTAGCGTGCTAGAAAGAAAAATAACAGCTACTACACACAAAATTTTACCATCGCATTCATGCAGTAAAGAACTAAATTACTCATGATCTTCTGTATTATCACAAAATGCACATTTTGAGTCAACGGATTCTCATGATTTAACAGACTGTGAACTTATCGTACCATATAACAAAGGCCTACCAAAATTGCAACATGCTTAAACAGATACCCACAAAGAAAACAGGTTAATAAGGAAAGCATCTTGCAGACTTTAACAAGTTTTCTGACCTGTGTGTTATCAGTTAATTCTCTCTCAGCTTGTTGAAGTTCAAATCGCCCCGCCTGTAAAACTGTCTGAAAAGATTTAATGATTTCTTGTCCGAGTGCTTTCTTATGTTTTAAAACACCTCCCAATGCTGATTTTTTAGGAACACAACTGAAAACAATCATTCCTGACCCCATCTTGCAAGTAAAAACTTTGAGGGGTGGGGGGGGGGGGGAAGCACAGGGCTGCTTGCAGCGTGAGTGGGAAAAGCGGGGAGAAGGTTTCACGGTGCACTTAAGAACAACTAGTAAAACAATTAACTCACATTCCTGACAAGTTGCTTGATTTTCAGAGAGACAGTACACAGGAGCACATAATATGTACTGTAAAACCCGCAAATAACATGCTGATAGCAAACGTTAGCATTCTCTACTGCTAATTTCAACACCAGTGCTTCCTTAACTTCCAAGTTTTCAACCTCCTTATTGATGGCCTCTTGAAGGTGGTCAATAAATTGCATGTAATTCTCATTGGGACCCTGATTAATAGTTGCAAATGATTTGGCTGCTTTGTTGGTTTCAGGCACCTCTCTCATAGCTTGATATTGCTGACTGTTGGATTCACTCGCTAATAGTTGATCTGATCTTTCACACAGTTCTTTTGCCCAATTCTTATCCGGCGACTCCTTCTGCTCTCTCATGGAAGTTGGAGGGTTAAAAGGTGGTAAAAGCAGATACAAATTGATAAAAGGGCTTGTTTACAACTTTAGCATTCTCAGCTTTCACAGGTTCTTTGGGCAAGTTGTCTGATTCCAATCCTTTTGACTTGCTGTTCTCATCAGGGTTTGCTAATAGTGTAGGAGGACACCCGCTCGGCATTTTTCCTCCCCCCACCCCGGACTGCTGAGGTATCGGGGGTGCCAAAAGCACAGCAGGGGATGGAGTAGAGAAGGTATCAAAGACAGGAACCGGGTAAGCTTCACAATTATTTTTAGAGTTCTTATCAAGCTGCAATGCTGCAAAAATTCTGGTAACCGCAGCCCGTTCAGCCTTAAATTCTTTTAAGGTGGAAATTATAAGCTTCCATGTAGTCGCTAATGATTTAGCTTCTTTATCTCCATTGCTAACCTTATCCCATAATTTCTGCCCTATATCATCCCAAAGTTCAATTTTAAAAACCTTCTCAGCTTCTGTCGGGTAGCCGTTAGTTCTACACCGAACCAACAGTCTACGTATGTTACTTTCTTCATATTTAAGTCCTCTCATAGAGAGAATATGCAGGAGGAGTTTAACTATGACTTCTTCCTCAGAGGATATATTTTGCCCCATAGCTTCACTCTTCCCTCCTCCTGCTCCCAGCTGCTCACCTTTTCCGGGGACTTCTTCAACAAATTTATCTGCGGAATGTCCGTACGCCTCCGCCCGGTTCTCAGTCCAGCTGATCCGCCTCCGGCTGGGCCGCTCCAGGCTTTTCCCCGATCTTAGTGAGACGCCGTTTGGAGTATCACGTCGGGGTCACCATTTGTTGGAGCGATAAAGGACTCAGCATTCCGATTCAATGTGAATCACGCAAAGCCATTTATTACAGAAACAAGCCTCCTTATATACGCAACTATTCTCTAATCATGCATCCACGCTCCCAGCATGGATTCGCTAAATGAGTATCATGGGCAGTCCACACGCTGGAGCCCCACCGATGATAGGTCCGATGACTCACGCCATGCTGAGGCCCTGTTAATGAAGAAACGCCCCTCTCTCTTTCTCACAGCAGATTCTGTTCTCAGCTTCTCAAAGTGGCCTTGAGATTCCTTTGGGCCTGACTAATTCAACAACATATCTCCATCTAACCAAACCCCTCCACATTTAGTTTTCTTTCCCATTCCTCCAACAAACACACAAATTCAATGCGAATCAGAGTTTAACAACCTCACTTCTTTTCTGGTCTCAACTTTATTAAATAGCAATAAGAGCAATTACTCTAATGTATAAGGATGCATCCTAAGAGGGGAGCAAGGTGGTATTTTAGTAGCGGAATCGGTTCCCATTTTATAATTATCTCCCCAAACAAAATTCTTTTGGTACCGAATATAAATATGCAAATTAAAATGCTGAACTCAGATATGAAAACCAAATACCAAGGTCAAATATGCAGATAGATCACAGTTACACATATTCAAGACAATATCTCAGTTTTTGCATTGCACCTTTGAACTGCTTACTGCTCAGCCAGGTAGAGGTGCCTCTGGGTCTCCCTGACAAAACAGGTCAGTGCGCGCTGGAGCCCAGTCGGCACCCGCCCCCCCACCACCGCAACAAGCTGGACTGGGCAAGGCTTTTATTAGTGTCTCACCTGGTGTGCTACAACTGTTATTCCAAAACCAGGATTCTTTACTTGGTGTGCATACAAAAGAGCCAAATCCAGCACATTGAGATGAGACACAGCCTATCACAGAGTTGCACAAGTCTGGATACTGGAATAAAGCTAGCATGCTAGAAAGAAAAGTAACAGCTGTCACACACAAAATATTATCATCACATTCACGCAGTAAAGAGCTCACGGTCTTCTGTATAATCACAAAATCTTCTGTATAATCACAAAATGTACATATTCAGTCAATGGATTCTCATGATTTAGCAGTCTGTGAACTTACTGTACCATGTAACAGGCACTTATTTAAACTGTAATGTGCTTAAACAGATACCTACAAAGAAAACAGGTTAATAAGGAACAGTATCTCGCAGAGTTCAGCAAGTTTTCTACAAATTAGGCGGTTGCTCTCATGGCAGGAAAGGCTTCCACCCAGTGCGTTAGTTAGTCTATTATAACCAATAAGTATTTATATATTCCCACTTTGGGCAATTCAGTATAATCCACTTGAATCCTTTCAAAAGATCTATGCTGTTTTTCTTCCCCCTGCGGGTGATTTTCTCATACTTACTTTATTTACTTTTTGACAAGTCAAGCACCCATACGTAATTTGTTTAGCTATTTCAAATATCCCAAAACATCCAAAACACTTCAAAAACTGATCACAGAGAGCTCTGTTTCCCCAATGAGTTTTCTGATGTAGTAAATTTAGAATTCCCCTAACTTAATTTTTGGGGACCATCTCTCTACTATCTGGTAAAAAAAAAAACCATCCCCCATTCTTGAATTCTGCACCTATATTCTCTAATTTTGCTTTTTCTTTTATAGTGAACTTTTTCTCTGCCTTTTTGTTTGTTTGTCTCTTAGAGGTTGTAGGACAATAGGTTTTAAAGATAACATTGCTGCCTGTTTAGCTTCATGATTCACCAAGTTGTTTCCTCTAATTTTAAACCTGGTTCCTCTCTGATGTCCTTTTACATGGACTACTGCTACTGCTGATGATCCTCTAAGGACCTATAAAACTCTAACCACTAGTTCTTGATGTACTAATTCCTTTCCTTGGGTATTTATTAACCCTCTCTCTTTCCAAATTTTCCCAAATGTGTGAACTACTATGTAAGCATACTTTGAATCAATATATATGGTTGATTTTAACTTTGTCCTGCGGTGTTAACACATAAAGTTTTACTTTTAATGTTCCCTGTTCAATTTCTATAGTCATGCCTGATGCCACAATTAAATCTCTCCCCAATAGATTATTTTCAGCCTCTGGGTAAATTCTTTTTTCAGATTCAATTTCCACATTATCCAGTATGGGAACTTTAAAGGGTTCTCCCTTTGCTTCCACTACGAGGGCAGGTTTTTTTTTTTTGTTTTTTTTTTTTTGTTTTTTTTTTTCTTTCTTTTGACTCTCCCTTACTGCGGCTACTAAGATTTTTTCCTTTGCTCTTTGTTTCTCCTCATCTCTTCGAGTTTTTCTAGTTTCTTTCTTATATCTCCTCAGGATTTTGCTACAAACTGGGGGGTCCACTCCCGAGTACGTTTATCCTTTTTCTCAAATACATATATTCCTACAGTTCTCAAACTTCCTTTCCAGCATGAAACATAATCACTCTCTTCTTGACTAAAAGACTCCTTTCTGTTTACATATAAATTTAAAGCTTGACACATCCAATCGTCAAATTATCCAAAAATGGGCCAAAATAAATGCTCTGGCCTAATTTCTTCTTTGGCCCATTCAACCATACAATATTGGATCATCTTTTCTTTACTTTTTTCCCTTGTACTTTCCTCATCTTTCCAGAATTCTAACATCATCCCCAGGGGACTGTCTGGGGGCATACCTGGAAGGTCGCTCCCTCTCGACCTCTTGGGACCACCCTTTCTAGGGTCCTGAAGACCTGGGATTCTCCAGGACTCTAACATCATCCCCAGGGGACTGTCTGGGGGTATACCTGGAAGGTCGCTCCCTCTTGACCTCTTGGGATTTAGTCCCGCTTGGGATCTCTCTGGAGATCCCGTAAACTTCTCTTGGGATCCCTCTAGGGGATCCCAGAAAGGAGAACTTAAGGATTTACTCTTTCCCTGGCCCATCCCAAATGGTGCTCTTTCACTCCTTTGTCCTTTCGCTTCGTCCCTTCGGTGGCCAAGCCCCTCGCGGGGTGTTGGAACCGCACCTAGAAGGACTCCGCACTCGCTTCATAACTGCATTAATGTCTCACACATTCAGCACCATTTAGACCACCCAACCCGGCAGTGCTTACAGTCCGCTGTTTCTGCCGGGGTCTTCGTGCACCTTGAATTACGGGTGTACTGCTGTAATTCGGAGGGAGGGAGCTCAATTCTTTTGCTTATGCTTTAATTTTGAATAACGTTGGTAGCTCTTCGCACACCCGAGTCCAAGAGCCACTATTAAAGTGAGGCGCCCCCCTTGAACCTGGGGTAACACAGAGCTATCCAAGGTTGTCACATCGAGGTCACCAGTTGAAATAACTCACGCTTTTTCCTCATGAATAACAACGTTTAATACAACTCATTAAAAACGTGTTCATTAAAGCATAAGCAAAACAGCACTGGGTGCATGGGGAGTCTGCGCTCTGCCAACATGCATGCCTTAGGTTTCTGATGAACTCTTTTTATTGCCTCGGCTAGTCCTTCTTGCACTCAGACTCCGTGGTTGGTTGTCACTAGGGGTCTTCTCTCTTTCTCATTGGTGGCTGAAGAGTTCCTTCTTCCTCAGTGTCCCCCCTCACAACAGTTTGCCCAACGACCAACTGTAACAATCTTTCCAAATTAAACAGGTGCCATGCCTTATTTGGTCAACAAGAGTCATTTCTGCAGCTTAGCAGAATTTTCCACTTAGCACAAATCATTATCATATTTTTCACAACCGTAATGAGTTGGTTCCACATAGGAGAAATGCGTCGATTAGGAACGACACGTACCAGGACGCAGACAGAAATTCACGCAGAGGCAGAGATCTTGTTCAGGAAGGAGCGCAGAGCCTGGCCAAGCAGAGAGCTGACCTAGGCCTAGGCTGCCTTCTTTATTCACCATTGACAATTTATAGGATTTACAGGTACAGGCCTGGACTAAGATGTTTACAAAAAGGTGCTTTTCCACTAATTGTTATTAAGAACACACTAAACTCATGTGATGTTTGTCTCACTTGTTGTTCCACTCATTCACAGACCCGGCCCAAGGACATTCACACATCCCATGCACTTGGGGGCGGTTATCTGGCCCGAGATACCATTGTCACGAGTCTGGGCTATAACTTTTTACAATTACGAGAAACGTACTTCAAAGTAATCTGTCCAAGGCCCTTTATATGCTATTATGTTAGTATTATGTCTTCGACTGTCCAGATGGTCATGTTAGTATTGATCTTCCTTTATCATCCAGATGACTGGAACCGCACATCTTGCTTTCCCACATTTTACTTTCCAACAGAGAAATGCAGGGCTTGATGTGCCTCATAATAGTATTATAGAGATTTCACAGCTCTGATGTGCTAGGCTTTGGTTCTGAAGCCCAAAACTGGATTATTAAAGCAAAGAATTACAGCTTTTCTTATTTTTCTTATTATTTTTTCTGCGATTATGCTTTCATTCCATACTTGAGCTCCCCCTGTACCATGGAAAATGAGTGGCCGCTGATCTTCCACTTTGCTAAATTATTTGCTGATTGAGTTAAGCCATTTGTCTCCTGCCTCTGCGTGGACCGCATTGAATAGAAAAGCTGCTTAAGAAACAATCAACCCAAATGAAAACATAGTGGAGGTTGCTAATCTGAAGGACTGGCCCATTTCCTTGCCCCCATTGTCTTGCATGCTGAATCCCACTTCTAGAGGGGACTCTGTAAATGTGTTTTATTATGCATATAGAAAGTATTAATGTCACATAAGAAAAATCAACGTTTGGGCTATCTGGTAATCTGCTGCTGTACAAGTCCAGTGCGGCATATTGATTTGCTTAAGCTATTACCTTTCTCTGAAGCCAATTACATTTTAACTGTTTACTCTTCCTCCAGTGCCTTGCGTTCCATGGTCTTTCACCCCAAGCTTGGACACTTTTTCTAGCCATGCCTAAGGAACCAATTATCAGGTTATCTGAAGCAGAAGATTCTGGTGACTCTGTAAGTACTGTGGAAGCTTTTTGTATGCTAAACTGTACCTGTAAATAGTTCCTAATTTATTAGACTCTTTCCTATCCCCTCTTTTCTTCTTGATAGGGCACAACAGGCTATTTTGGGTTTTCTGACGCTATAGTTTCTTGCCTCTAGCTTGCAATGCAATTGAGCTTTTTGACTAAAAGCAGTGATATAAAGCAATGCTCACCTCTGAGTATGTACTTCTGGTGCAAAATGCAGCGTTGTTTCGGAGCGCAGTCTGATGCCTTTTGTCATGGTTTATAGAGTAAGAGTACTACTACTAGTAGTACTTTTTCTAATACGGAGAAAATGGCTTGGGGTCTTTGGTAGGTCAGGGGTGAGGAAGGGCAAAACTGGCTGAGAGGTGCTGGATGTTTTTTTTTTAGCTATGAAAGTCAAGTTCAAAGACTCTGTAAACCCATGCAAAAGGCAGCCTAAAGTTTATTTTGCACCAGAATTGCTTATGTTGCCTGAAGTTATAATGGGGGCTTTAACCCAGAGACAAACTTAGCTTTTGTGACTGTTATGCAGCCTGCTAGTGTCTAGCCTGAAGAAAATGGCATAGCTCTGTTTTTCCCCCACAGTGGTGTGCATAATCGGTCTTTGTAGCTTTGCTTGGAAAATGTCAGTTGCAGGTGGGTGGACAGACAGTAATTTGAAGCGCAATGGTTGAATTGGTAGGAATGGGCTAACTGGTTTCTCTGTGTGGTTATCTGTTCTCATTCCTTCCCTTCGTGCCCTTTCTCCTCTTTGCGTGTGGCTTTTTATTTTATTTATTTATGGTTCTGTACTTCCTTCTCCAGCTTCTTAGGCATTTAATGATTGTGGGCAAGAAGCGTGCTGCTCACCTGGGCCTGACCAATGGATTCCGGATGGTTGTGGATGAAGGGCCTGAGTGTGGGCAGTCTGTCTGTCGCGTACATCTACCTATTCTAGGTGGTTGTGAGTTGGGCTGGCCGCCTGGCTAAGATTTTTGCACCGCGGGAGTTGCTGCATGTGTACGAGTGGCCACTGAATGGATTTTGTTTGTTGCCCGTCAATCTCGACACAGTTGATGTCTGATTTTGTGTGATGTGTGTCTGTGGAAAGTACTAAAAGCTTTGAGCAGCGGTTGCACAATAAAGATTTAGCATGGGGATATCATCTCTGTCTTGTGCGTTTTTACTGAGGGAAATAGTTGTATGAGTTAAAATGGTGTCTCCCCTGAGCTTAAGTATGTGGAACATTTCAGTCCGTTAACAGTGTTCTATAGATAGATAATGATTTGCCCAGTCATTTGAAACGTGATGCTGGAACTGCTTAGCAATAGTCTCCTGCATCTTGTAGGAAGCAAACTCTTTGCTTTTTGGAAGTAGTATGCAAATGTACTTGAAGCCAGCTGTCATGGTTTAAATCAAGCTAGCAATATAACCACCATAGCTGCTCGCTCACTTCCCCCCATCCTGCATGCGTGAGAGAATCAAAAGGGAAGGGAGAAACTTGGATTGAGATAAACAAACACAGTTTAATAAAATAACACCAATGTACTAATAGTCATATATAGAAAATGGAAAATAGAATCTAAAATAAAAGAGAGAGAGAAGAGAGAAAAAGACTGTAAGGTCCAGAGGCCTGTGCAAAATGGCAGGATGGCCAGAGGCCAAAATAAAGTCCTGAACAGAACTCTCCCAAACGGGTCTCTGGCCCGGCTCTGACAAAGAGCTAGCTGCAAGATCTTGACTCTCCTTAAGTATGAAGCATGATGCTAATGGCGTGGAATATTCTTATTGATCAGTCTGGATGTCGGTCATGGTCTGCCCCATCTATGCCCCCCTTACTAGCTGCCTCATGCCTGTGGGCAGAGCACTCGGAACTGTTCTTGGCTCTCGGACCAGAGCAATTAAAACCATTTACTCTGTCCCAGGCTGTTATCTTCTTGTTCTCCAATTAAATCTAAATGATGACCGTGCTAGCTATGAAAAAAAATTCTAACTGCATGAAAAAATTAACTCACTTTCAGTCAAACCAGCACACCAGTGTAGGCTGCTGCTAAAACGGTAGAAAATACCATATGTGACGCTACAGGTGTGCCATACAAGGGTGGTTTCGGCACAGTGCAATGTGTTGGAAGCATCCAACTCCTGTTGGAGTGCTTTATCAATGGCTGTGTTTTATGGCCTCTCAGTCAGCGACGTGCAACAAGCACAGCAACGGCTACAGAGAAACTGCCAGATATTTTAACGTGGTGAAACGAAGAGCGCAGCAGTGGCTATGTTAAGAGCTGAGCCTAGGCATGGATTGAGGAGATGAGGAGGGAATCCTGTAGCCGGGCAAAACTGTGGTCATGCTGAGAGAATTGCTGTGAACCAGCTGATCTTGTGAGAGGGGCTGATGCAGAGGGGGCATTGCCAGGAGCAACCAAGGAAGATTCAAATGGCCTCCTAGGGAGCGTAGCAAACAAGGCCAGCAAACAGGGGTGAGGCAGTTAGTGTGGCAGTTTGCGCTGAAGGGTGAGTGGGTAGGGTGAGGAAGCTTTGCTGGCTCAAGTGATTACCTCAATTGGTTTTCGTCACCCTCGCAGAAGGAGCCAACTATG